>NW_006800287.1:248605-258504 GCF_000485575.1 Poecilia formosa
AAGTAAAGTCTGATTGCTTGTGTTGGCTGATTTTCTGCTCCGTGTGCGGTACAAATTTGATCCATTTTCAACAATTGGTAGCAGAGGATGGTTTTGTGCTGAGACACGAGCAGAGATTGAACAGGCCGTTCAGGCGCAGCCTGCCGGAAGCAGTGCTCTGGTGTTGGGCCCACATAAAAAGGTAAGGAACATTTTCCTTAACAGACACCATTGCATTGTTTCTGTTGGGTTGTCTAAATTCCAGAAATCAGCTGTGCTTTGTATTGCTTTCTTCTTAAACCTCTGAATTCCAGCTATTGATTGTTGTTAGACTGTGTGTTACTGAGTTGTCCGAAGTTGTCAACTATTGTTCGATTGTCAGCTGTTGTTCGTACTGCTTTTGATTTGTTTGTCTAAAGGCTTTCGAGTTATTCATAGGAGTAAGGTTAAGGTTAGTTAAATAGTTAATAGTCAAAGTAAAAGGTCGATTGGCTAGGTTGCAGAGGGAGGTCGCTGTCCCCGGCTTTTCCCGGACGCGGGGAAGGTAAAGGCGAGGTTTTGTCGGTTTTATCCTTGGGGAGTTCTGCCCCCTAAAAAGAACGCGTTAGCCAATCTGTGACTTGCTCAAGAAACACAAAAGTGTTGAGAGGGGTCCACCATAGGAAAAAAGATAAGAGAATAAAGAGAAAGGTTGATCGCGATCTGTTCCTCTGTAGTGAAATAAGTGATAAGAGAGGACATCATAGGAGCTGAAAAGCGTGGATCCATTTCTGTGTATCTGTCAGCTGTGTGTGTGTCTGTCAGCTGTGTGTGTGTGTGTGAGCGTCTGCCGCTGAGCAGACTTTGCGTGTTTAAATGCACTCTCCTTCGTTTATTGCAATATCTTTTAAAACCATGGTAAACATTCGGGAATTATAATCTGTGGGAAGTTTCTTTATTTCATCTGTGGTCTTTGATTTTTCTCGCCGCCGCGCGAGAAAATCTTTCTGCTGTGTGTGATTTCCTCGCCGCTGAGCGAGCAAAAAAAAAGGGGAAAAGAGAAAAGAAGTGATTTCGGGCCTAAATTTTGAACCTAAACAAATGGAGGGTGGCGGGGGGCTGGCCGTGGACGTAGAGGCATGGGACGGGGCCGCGGAGTACGGGGTGCATGGTCGCAGGCTGGGAGACGTGATGTGTGCTACAACTGTGGCAGTACTGGACATTGGGCCTACGACTGCTGGGTGACAGAGCCAGCTGTTCCTCCACAAGGCCAACCAGGTATGATACCCCACAACCCAGGTGTCATCCCCGCACCACAGGGACCCGGACAATACTCTCAGTGGGATGCGGACCCCACTCAGGGTAACTACTGACACACCCCTGAGAACCCCACAGACAGCGTGGGCACCGCAGACCCCATGCTGTCAGCCACGGTGGAGGGGAGGAACACAGACTTCCTGGTCGACACCGGTGCCACACATTCCACACTGAACTCTGCCCCCCTCTTTGTCTGTCATCACGAACAGTATCTTTAACAGGGTTCTCAGGGACTGAACAGAGTCTGCCATTCACTACGCCTTTGTCCTTCACATTGGGTAATCAGCACATGAAACATTCCTTCGTGAGTTCTCCCACAACTCCAGTTAATTTACTAGGCAGAGACTTACTGATAAAAATGGGAGCTACAGTGTTGTGTTCCGCTGATGGACTAACTGTTGCATTTCCTGATGGCACCTCCCTACGCTGTGGAAATTTTCACACAGATGGACAGTTTCTCATGCGGCCTGNCAATCAGTGATTTCTGATCAGTAAGATTAATTATATTTCCTCATTAGGTGGGTTCAATAATCGAGACATGAAACTGCCTCTCTGCCTCTCAAGGTCTTAAATTTTATAAAAAGTGACTTTAAAGCTCACATCTCTGTACAAATGTCAATAAAAGTTATAGTTCTTGAGTTCAAGAGAACTCACTCAAGTTACTGTGAGTTCGGGTAATATTTCAAGTGTACAGAATCCTCAGTAAATTGTCTTATGCTTCGGAGCTCTTTGTTATGGGACAATGCATAAAAGCCAAAAATGAAATGCAGCTTAAATTGCTGGAAAACATTACAACCCCAAAAGTTGTTTTTTCAGGCGCTGCTTCAGCAGGAAAACAAGCGAGTCTGTGTTTGTCTGTTTGTGAGCTTTTTTGTTTTAAATCAATACCTTCTATTTATGGAGGGAACAACCCTGAATCCTTGTGATTGCCTACGGCTTACAAAGATTTCTACAAAAGCTTCCTTCAAAATGGTGTAAATAATTTTTTTAAAAGCTGGAAATGTTTGCGATTGATGTGTAACTTTTACAGCTTTTCAAGGCTGGAGGCACAAACCATTATATCACCGATAAAAACAATTATCATTTATGATGTTTCTGCTTCCATCAGGACGACGCTCTTTTGCTTTCGTTTTTTTGAAGTTGTGTGAAAAGTTTTCTTTTATTGAAATCACTTCTCAACAGATAAAGTAAAAACTTACCCCCTTAAAAAATGAAAGAAAGAGATCAATGAATTACGGATGCAACAAACGATTATTTTAATTATCAATTAATTGGTTATTCTGATGATTAATTGGATTAAAACATTGGAACATTCTGCAGATTTTTCATTTAAACCGATTTTTTAATAAAATATTAAAAATACACTAAAAGATACATACACAAAAATAATTTTAAATACGAAAATAAACATTCTGCTGCCTAAAAGGCAATAAAAGCATTTGCTACTGTTTGTAGGAAAAGATGAATCACTAGGTAAAAATATAGTTACTTACGAACATCAACATTTGAAAAACTCAAATCTTTATTCTTAACTTAATACTAAATTATTAAAAGTTAACCCTAACCCTTTTCGTTCAAAAAATTATGTCAACATGGGACATGTTCATTTTAAACTGTAAATTAAACAAACAAAAAAATAAAGTGTAGAGCACTTATTTTCTGTATTAACCCGATTAATAATTCGAAAAGCAAACGGTGCTTATGAGATTTTTTTTTTAATGTCGTTTTATCTTAAATGCAAAATGTATATATATATTTGTTTAACTTTGGCTTACTCACTGCTCTGAATATGTTGTTCTTTCAACAAATTGCCCCTTTTTTGAGTCAGTACTTCAGTGAACATTTAATAAATTACTAAATTAGTCGATGGTTATTTCAATAATTGATTCATCACAATTATGACTCGTTTCAACCCTACAATAGATTCTTTTGGTTAAATGTGTGAACTGTCTTTGTTCGCCTCAGGTCCAATTTGTTGATTTCATAACAGAGACACCGAGGTACCAAAAGAGAAAATTGTTACAGGCAGCAGCAGGAAAAAAAGAGGGAGCAGCTGACAGTTACTGGTTGCTATGGTAAAAAGGGGGAGGAGCTGACAGTTACTGGTTGCTATGGTAATAAGGGGGAGGAGCTGACAGTTACTGGTTGCTACGGTAACCACAAGAGCAGCGCGGCCCAACTGACTAACAAGTAAATGTCAGGAGGAGAAATAACTGAAATAACTTTCACTTCAACAACTGTTTCACTGTTTGACTTCAAAATTAATTTGAAGAAAATAAACCAATTCTGACAATATTCAGATCTACAACATTGTTAAAATAAAACCATTTTTACCATTCGCTATATAGTAAATTGCATTAGTTAGTCAATATAACATTCACCATATAGTAAATAGTATATTTACTTCACAGTAAATAGTACTACCATTTATATACAATGATGGTATTTACTGTAATGGTATATTTACAATATAGTAACTATTAAATGGTGAATGTTATACAGACTAATATATCTTTACTATATAGTAATATATTTACTTACTACGTAGTAAATTACAATATATTAAATGGTATACCATGAAGTAAATATACCATTTACTACATAATCACACACATCTACCATATAGTAAATGGTAAAAAAATTTTTTTTTTTTAAATCACTGCTGTTGTTTTATTCCTTTATTTGTTGCGTGTTTTGAACCCACCAGCGGGTCCCTCTCTCCTCCAACCAAATGCTTGACGGCTCCGTCCTTCAGGGCCAGACTGCGGATGGAGCTGCTTTCGCTGTCGGCCACATACAGGCAGCTCCAGGGCTCCTCTGCAGCCAGAGCCAGGCCTGACGGCTGGGCGAAGCTCGCCTTGTGAGGGTAGGCGTTGTTCCGGTTCTCCTCGCTGCCGCTGCCCGCCCATCGCACGCACGTTCCCGCCTTGGAGTCACTGTTGCAATTGTACACAAAAACAAATTGATTCCCTGCCTACAATAACACAGAGCTGTAAACAATTTTTTTATTCTGTTTTTACTTAAAGGTGAAATAAATTTAAAGATAACTTGAATAGGCCCAATATGACACAATATGGATTTCATGTTTCAAATTAAAAGCAACTAGGGCTGGGTAGTATGGCATTAAAAAATAAATATCTCTGATTTCTTCATATCAGATTCGATTTTAGTCCATTTTTTTCTTGCTTCTTTCTCTAAAAGATGCATTACAAATGACAGAACACATTTTCAAAAGATTACCTACTTCAATAATTCATTCTGAGAGTTATACAACAGTTTTAGGGACTGGCTACAATAATTTTAAATTGCCGACATCTGCCATCAAGCATTTGCAATAACTGGAAATCAAGATTTTTAAATCGTGTAGATGGATTTTGGCCCACTCTTCTGTGCATAGCTGCTCTAATTCAGCCACACTGGAGTGGTTCCAACAAAGAACAACCTGCTTAAGGTCATGCAATGAAATTTCAATCCAATGACGTTGGCATTTGTCAAGGTTGGTTTGGATAGTTTCCCCAAAATAAATGCATTGCGTGGCCAAAAACAGTCGATACCAAAAACACACTTTCTACAACTTTGTTGGACTTCTAGCAGTCACTGTTTCAATAAGCTTCACAAGACTTATTTCCATCCAGCGTTGCAACCATTTTTTGTTACTTCCAGTTTTTAATAATGCGTTGGACAGTTCTTAACCCAATTTTAGCAGTTTCTCCAATCTTTGCTTGATGCAAACCAATGATTTGACCCTTTTTAGACCAACATCTTTTCCACAAACACAGGATGTGGTTGTGAAATTAGGAGTCCCACACCCATTTCCTTAGTTAAGTCCAGGTGGTGATTATTTTTGGCCAAACTGTGTAAATTCCTCATTCGAAAATTGCTTTTTTTGGTAATTATGCAAGTTGGATTTATTTGAGGATTTGAATTTGTCCAAGTGTAGCACAAAAAGCAGCAGAGAACCGTAAGTACCGAATACTTTCTCTCAGCACTGTCTGTGCTTAAAATAGAGTTATTAGTGTCTTTTTAGCGGATATGGGATGGTGACCAGGTCTCTCACCCTCCTTTGGGCAGCTTTCCATCCTCCAGGAACAAAGCCCAGATCTGATGGGTCCCTGCCATGGCTATCCACAGCACGTTGTCTTCAGCACCGCCTACACATAAGATTAAACCCCAAAACCAAAAAAGAAAAACACATAAAAAAAAGCTGTAAATTTGGACACCAAGGATGAGTGTTTGACATTACTAAGAAAGCAAATACTTTCAACCAAATGCAGTTCCTCTCATAAAAAGTAAAATGTATGTCTAGATTTTTTCTTTTCCTCTTTTAACAAACCTTATTAGCTAAACTAAAATAGATATTTTTTTGGTAACACTTTATTTCAAAAAGTGTGCATGAGATTGGCGTAACTGTCACAAACATGAACACCTGTTATGAACATGAAGAAGTCTTTGTAAATGTTTGACTGATGTAATGAAGTGTGATTTAGTAAATAATTACATTTTTGATGAAAAGTTGACACTTTAAATTCAACTTTAAATGCAACTCTGCATTAAAAATGTAATTATTTACCGAATTACACGTCACCACAACAGTAATAAACATTCATGAAGACTCTTTCGTGTTCATAAATGGTGTTATGTCATTCATGTCAATGTCATGCCAGTCTTATGCACACGCCTTCAAATAAAGTGTCACGTTATTATTTGTCAATACTCCATGTTTTTTATGCCATTCTTTGTCCTAAGACACCAAATTTTGTTTTCTCAATTGGTAAAACACAAAACATCAAATATTTTCTGAAAATGAGAGGCAAAGCAGAATTGGGATGAAATAATCACAGACTAAATAACTAAACAATGACACCTCAGATTTACATAATGGTTAACATTAGTTTCCAAAAGGTTCTGCTCATAAAAGTGTAGCAAAAATGTAATAAATATAGATTATTTATGCACTATTTTCACATTTCCAGACAGTCTTCAGAAACAGTAAAGTAAAAACAGGGAGATTTGAAAATAGTTGTCTTGTTCCTTGATCCTTTCTGATATCTGCAACGCTGAGAAATGGAGGCATAAGGAGAACTTCACGATTGATTTCATATCTACACGTAATGAATGAATCACACGCCCTTCATGAACCCATCTGAAAGGCAGAATATAAATCTCAAAGTGGTCACTTCCAACTGCTAACAGATTTTTTTTTTTCGCTTCACCTTCAACTATCTGCATGAAACCTGATCTGCAAAGTAACAGGGCTTGATAAAGTCTAGACAATATGAGAGATCAAATGGATTTAGGAATAATTGATGGATGGGAAGTGTGTGGAGGGAATACAGAATCAGGACAGAGGGGAATCTGTCTGGCAAGCAATAAGAGAAAGGTCAAAAGAAGAGAAGGAGAAAAAAAAAACATACCCGTCAACTTCCAGGCAAAAACTCACCGGCAGTCCCAAGCGTCACATCCCACGGAGAGCTGATTGGCTGCTGGGGTCCCATAGCCCCGCCCTCTTTGTCTGTCCCCTGTGTCCCTACGCCAGCGAGAGTGCTGACTCGTCCCTGCACCAGGTCAACCTACAAAAGAAAGCAGAAAAGCAAAAGTTTCCATGCAAACATCATCACAAACAGCTTTCCAAGGATGGAGATGGAGACGGGCGCTACCTTTCGAATCAGGTGGTTTTCAGTGTCGGCCACATACACAACGTCTCCTTTGATGGCGACGCCCTGTGGGGAGTTGAAGGAAGCTTCGGACAGGTCGCCATCTTGTCTGCCTCTTTCAGGTCCTGTAGCAGAAGAGCCACAGTTAATTCACAGAGAATGACTTCTCCTTAAAACGGGGAAATGCAACCTTTATTAAAAAATAGCGCATACATATTTGTTAAAACTGATAATCTGTGAAAAAAGTCAAATTCCTGTTCCTAATCCCAGTGCTAACCACAGAAATACACATCTCAGTCAAAAACAACCAATCAGAGCCAGAAGGAGAGTCTTGGCACTGTCAATCATTCTCATGTACGCGCCTCTCAAAGTCTCCCACTTGCTCTCTGCAACTACAGCTTTTCTCCGTCAGCAGACGCTGTCATGAATACTCATGCTAGTTAGCATAGCCTCTGATGACAGCGGATAAACAGTTTTCCTGGGACAGTAAGTTGTTTCTCTGTCATTAGCACGCTGAGCAGCACATACACAAGTTTACTGACAGCACAAAGACCTTCATCTTGGCTCTGATTTGTTGTTTTTAGGAGGAGGTGGAGGAGCTCAATCTTTTGAGCTCCTCCACCTCAAAAGAGCTGTCAGGGGAGGACATAGTGACTGTTTTTTTTATTTATTTATTTATTTTTTTAATAAAAATTAAAAATCCCAGAAACTGGTTGAACCATGTGTGATTTTCATCTTACAATTATGCACAACAAAGAGGTGATCTTTTTCAAAACCCGTTGACATTTCAGGTTGCAACATAAAAATAAGGGGTTGTGCAAAACTTGTGGACGTAATTACTACATTGCTAATTAGCAGGTGGCAGTTTCTTCTAAATCTCTCCACAAAGATGAGGTAAATCAACACAAAAATAAACTCTGTCCTTTACTTTCTTTTCTCGGTTGTTCACACTTAGGTCAGTGCCAAAATGGCAGCATGTTCTCGTCTCCACTGCTGCCAACCGTTCTGCTCATCTGAGGCCAGCACAGTCTACCATGTGGTTCCATTGAGAGGCACTGAGGCAGAAGCCCCACCTCCCCATCGCTAAAATATTCTCAATTATTGCTCATTATCTGTCAAATTTTTGCTACAGCATCAGAAATTTACCAGTATTTCTATATATGCTGACTTTACTGCACATGTGCATTCATCTGTACCTCTACTTTCGGATCTCTCTACTGTTTTGCACATAAAGATTGAAATTTTTGGCAATTTTTCCTCTGCAAAATAGCTCCAGATCACTCGGCTGGATGATGAGAAATTGTCAAGCCTTTCCTGGGAATCTCAAATAGATTAGAATCTGGTCTTTGACTAGGTCATTTTTATGCATTAATATGCTTCCATTTAGGGTCCAACTTTTCAGATATTTGTAAAAAAAAAAATTTAAAAAAATGGATCATTTCAGTTCACAATTATGCTCTACACATAAAATCCCATTAAAATAAATGAAAGCTTCTGGTTTTAACGACGCAAAACTGAGACTGCGTACCTCCTACAACATGTAGCTGCTCTCCAGTGGTGGAAGAAACCACCAGGATTCTGTGATGACCCGTGTCGGCTATCGCCAGCTTCTTGTTGCCCTGATCCACCGCCACCTTCCCGGGAAAGGAAAGGATGCTGGAAGGCAACGAGTCCCTGTACAGCTTGATCCCCACCGAGTGCGTCTTCAGTTGGCCCTGTTCCCGATAATATCGGAGCGCGCCGTCTGCGAAAAGAGTCAGGCGCTCGCTGTGGCCTTCGCCCACCAGGGAGAAGAGCAAGTTGCCGCGTGGCCCCAGCAGGACCAGTGTGGGCCAGCAGGAGACCTCCAGTTCGTGCCAGAGAGTCGCCTCGTCGTCGTTGACCACTGGGTGGCAGATGTCGTAGCGGAGCACGGCGCTCTGGATGTTGTCCAGGACCTGTGGAGGTTCAGAAACAGGCACAAAGTGAGTAAAAGATGAAATCCGTACTGGGAAATTATTTATTTTATCTACGCTTCATAGATACTGTGAATATTTCAGCTTTCTTTCTGGTCATACACTGATTAAAACTTGATGGTAGCTGAAGGCTAAGTTGATAATTTAAATTAAAATTACGCAACATTGTCATCTTAAGCTGAGTTGAAATTAGAGTCATTTTTTATTATAGACAAACTGAAGGCCAGAGGGCCAAATCCGGCCCACCCTAACTTTTTATGTAGCCCTCTAGACTCTAGAGAGACACATAAATGTTATCAATCAAATCAGTTTTTTAAGACATAATATTTTTATTTGTCATTATATTTCTACAACATACCAAAATTGCAGTGGTAAAAAAAAAATTGTCAAAAGCTCCGATCCGCTGCATAGCAACATTTTTTATCTACATTCTGCCAAATTATATTAATGTGAAAAATGTTCAATGTTATTTAGCTTTAAGAAAATGGATAAACACTTATGTATTTATATTTTAACAGTTTAATCTGTAGTTTTATTAATATATTTTTCCACAAATGGAAACAACTGTTATTGGTGAGTTTGACATTCCTGATTTAGGGATAAAACGAGGATTAATGAGGTTTCACTTAAAGTTTAAATCCAGGCAGTATGATGAGAGGTAGGAATTTATTAAAGCAATTATTGTAATAAAATACTCAAAGTTATAAAAGCAAGAATGCAAGAGGAATATTTCACCATAAATTTGTTGGTTTTATCTCTAATATTCACATTTCTACTGGTTAAAAAGATTTATTTGATTTATTATAATGAAGCATCCCCCATAATTATCTAACCTTTAGTAAAAAAAAATGGCTAATAGGCCTTAAAATAAGGGTTACCTATATGATACCTTTCATTTGAGAAGATTTATTCAGTGGAGGAAAAATCCACTGCTCTTAACAAAAATACAGGTGCCACTTATTGGCTCCCCTGCTGTTAATGCTTTGTACACCGATCAGGCACAACATTACGACCA
>NW_006800287.1:260774-289060 GCF_000485575.1 Poecilia formosa
GTTCATGACCTGGAAGCCCTGGGTCCTGGCTCTGCGTCCCTATGTCTCGCCGCCTGACCCGCCCCATCTCACCCTCTTCTACGACAGGGAAAACACAGAATGGTACCAGGAAGCCTTCCTTTCCTCTGTGGAGGAAAAAACTTGGGAGGTAAAAATTTCAGATATTTTTGTGGCTCCTGGTGGTGTGGCTGCTGCTGTCTGTCTCACAGAAGAACAATTAAAATGGTATGAAATGTCTGAAGAGGCTGTGCCTCACATCTCTCTCTCTCTGCACCCTGAGCATCAAGCTAAAGAGCTGGGCGGCATGGTTAAGCAGTCTCTCGCAGCAACAGACTGGGTTGTCACCGCGGCACCAGGTTTGTCATTCTCACCCTCTCTTGACACGTATAAAATCAGTTTTTCAAGCTCTGAACAGGTGGAGCTACATCATGAACAGGTGTCCAGACATCACGGTAGGGAAAAATCAGACCACCCTTTAGCGGATCAATTAATCACATCCATGCCCACATCTCTCTGGGCAGAGTCGCCTACAGATGTGGGGCTTGTTTCCTGTTCTCCTATTTCATTTCAGGTGGACTCTGAGAGACCCCTCTGGATTCCTCAGTATCCACACAAACCCGCAGCTGAACAGGGCATCGCAGAGACAATAACAGGACTGATTGAGGCAGGCGTGCTGGAACCCTCACAGTCTGACTGGAACACTCCCATTCTACCGGTGGAGAAAAAAGGTACCGGTAAATACAGAATGGCCCATGACCTGAGAACAGTTAATGCAGTTCTGAAAACACCAACTGTACCGGTACCGAACCCATATGTCTCCATTGCTGCCTTAACTCCCAGTCAGCAGTGGTACACATGTATTGATTTGGCAAATGCATTTTTCTGTCTCCCTCTGGCTGAAAGCTGCAGGGATTATTTCTCTTTCACATACAGGGGACAGCAGTGGCGTTACACCAGGCTGCCACAAGGCTTTGCCCTGTCCCCTGGCCTGTTCAACCAAGTTTTGAAAGATGTCTTGCAGGACTGTCCTCTCCCTCCACAAACGACCCTCATCCAGTATGTGGACGACCTTTTGCTGGCTGCCCCCACCGCGGAGACCTGCGTTAAAGCAACCTCCCTGGTTTTGCAGCACCTACATCAGGCGGGTTTCAAGGTCAGTAAAAACAAATTGCAGATTGCAAGAAAACAGGTTTCTTTTCTGGGCAGAATAATTTCTGCAGGCACAACTAGCATGTCTCCTTCCCACAAGCAGTCCATTCTGCAACATCCTAAACCCTCCAGAGTTAAAGACATGCTCTCTTTTCTGGGGTTAACTGGCTACAGCAGGAGTTACATCCCCTCTTACACTGACCTGACTCAGTCTCTTCGGGCCCTGGTTAAAGAACAAGGCATGCGAAATCTGAACAATCCCCTCATTTGGACAACAGAGGCGGAAAAAGCTTTTATCTCATTAAAACAACACATGGCACTGGCAGCAGAACTCTCCCTCCCAGATTACACCTTGCCGTTTTTTCTTGATGTTTCTGTAACAAAAATGGCTGTTAATGGAGTTTTGTTCCAGAAAAAAGGGGGAGAGAGAAAAGTACTGATGTACTTATCTGTAATGATGGACAACATGGAAAAAAGGCATCCCCCATGTACGCAGCATGCAGCTGGGATAGCCAAACTGATACAAAAAACCGCACATATTGTCATGGGACATGCACTGCAGGTGTTAACTACACACAGCGTGGTGGCATATGTAAACTCACAGAGTTTCACCATGACAGCGTTGAGACAACAAAGGCTTTCCAAAGTTCTGGAAGCTCCAAACATTTCATTCACTCATGAAGGCATAAATATGGCAGACTGTTTTGCAGACGGAGAACCACACGAGTGTGCAGAGTTGGTGGCAAAGTCAGAAAAGGTAAGACCAGACTTGGAAGCAACCCCCTTGATTGGACCAGAGGTGAGACAGTTCTTCACAGATGGTTGTTGTTACAGACACCACACACAAGAACTAAGAGCTGGTTTTGCAGTAGTAGAAAGCACAAAAGCAGGCTTTCACACAAGAAAAGCAGAAAGACTGGAAGGAGCAGCATCTGCACAGAGGGCAGAAATAAAAGCAGTTGCGGAAGCGTTAAAGCTTGCACAAGGGTTACAGGCAAACATATACACAGATTCAGCCTATGTGGCGGGAACAGTCCATGTGGAACTTTGCCAATGGATGAGAGGAGGATTTTTGACTGCAAGTGGGCAACCCATAAAACATGAGCGTGAGATAAAAGAATTGGCAGAAGCATTATTGTTACCAGCAAGAGTAGCAGTCATAAAATGTAAAGGTCATGACCTATCAGACACATTGGTTGCTAAAGGCAACCAGGCAGCCGACAGAGCAGCAAAAATGGCTGCAGGCTACAAAGATTTCATGATGGTGTGTTCCTCTGAGGAGGAATTAAAAGACAAACTGACTCTGGAAGAGGTGAAAAGATGTCAAAAGGGGGCGTCTCCAGAGGAGAAAAACATGTGGAAACACAGAGGGGCCACTGAAACAAATGGATGCTGGAGGGGCCCAGACGGCAGGTTACTTCTGCCCCCTGGGAGGAAACAGGAGCTGTTTCAGGAAGCTCATGGGGTTGGACATGTGGGAATTAAACAGATGCTGTACAACCTCAAAGAATGGTGGCACCCTTACATGATCGACATGGTGGAACATTTTGTGAAAAATTGTGAAATGTGTGGACAGTTCAATCCTAAGAAAACTATGAATCCCCCACAGGGACAGTTTCCTGCACTTACATCTCCAGGGAAAGAAATTGTGTTGGATTTCACAGACATGCTGAACACAGTGCAAGGAAAAAGATATTTGCTGGTGTGTGTTGATGCTTTCACAGGTTGGCCAGAGGCCTGGCCAGCAGCAAAAGAGGACAGTAAAACAGTGATAAAATGCCTGATCAACCACTACATTCCCAGACATGGATTCCCAGAGAGAATCAGGTCAGACAATGGAACACATTTTAAAAATAAGGATCTGCAAACAGTTGAGGCCCACCTTGGCCTCAAACACAGGTTTGGAACAGTCTATCATCCGCAATCTCAAGGGAAGGTGGAAAGAATGAACCAAAACCTGAAAACAAAATTGGCTAAAATCTGTGCACAGACCAAATTAAACTGGGTTGATGCATTACCTCTGGCTTTGATGTCCATCAGGTGCTCGGTCAACTCCGGGACAGGACTGACACCGTACGAGATCACCACTGGACAAAGCTTCCCAGGACCCCGACCGCCAACACAGGATCCAGGTGACCTACAACCTCTAACGAGGAAAGACTATTTTTCTCAGTTACAGACTTTAAAGAAAGAGTGGTGTAGGATCCAAGGAGAACGCACAGAGAGAGGGACTCTCACGGAGCCCACTACCCAGTGGGTGTGGCTAAAAGTCATCAAACGAAAGTGGACGGAACCTAGGTTCACTGGACCTTACCAGGTGCTGGAGAGAACAGCCCACGCAGTAAAACTTAAAACCAAAGGTGACACCTGGTACCATTGGTCACAGTGTGCAGCCGCCCCAGAACCAGCAACGGTAACACACACCTAACATGCCTCCACCCAATCGCATATCCATGCACCGGGTGCTTCAGACACACCCTTGGTACACTGCAGCAGTGTTGGGCACCATAAGCCTGGTGATAACATGGATGGTTTTTGGCTTAGAGTACATACGGGTACATGGCATGAATAACACACAGACGACCCTGACATCACACCGTATAGTACCTAGAGACATCCCTTCACAACATGCGACTGACGGCAGCAAACGTAACTCAGACAACCAACAACCTGTACTGACATTGAACTACTACAAGGGCTCTGACACCGCATTTAAATTGGACCTGTGTGACATTATTGACTGCGGGGGTAATCCATTGGGATGGAAAAGCTGGGAGGTGTATCTGTGTATGAGTCCTAACATTAACAGGTGCTACGAAGCTTGCGAGAATGGGTGGTGTCCTTACTGTCAACTTTGCCCTAGCTGGGACACGGTCACTCATTACACAGGGGATTGGTGGACCCCAACACACTCCCATTTGCCCAGGGCTCAGGTAAATAAGATTTCCTTTTCCAGACTTCATTCACACACAGATAATCCACTCATTTTGGCCTTGCATGACGTACACAAGTCAGTATACGATGGCAATCCTTACCGGATGTACATTGTACTGGGGGTTGAAGCAAGCGGAGGGGACCCCCTAAGGGTCATCTTAATTAAGCTCCTGACACCACCAAAAAACAATTCTGACTCCTCCCCTGAAAGTAATGATTCAGGATTTCTAGATAAGCAAACTGGAAATGTGATTACTTTTGACTACTCTAAATTGACCCCTGCCGACGTGCTAATGCTAGCTACCGGTTATACAGGAACCAATTTATGGTTAGACTGGTTAACAGCAACAGTTCAAGAACAGCATATGTCTAACTGCGTGGCCTGTGCAGCAGGGCGACCTAAAATGTATACTGAACCTGCACCTTTGATTCAATCTGATGATTGGGGCTTTCACTGTATGCTTAGCATGACTAAAATGAAACAACCCTCCGGATGTGAAAACTTAACAGCGTTATTTCCGCCAGTTAACAACAGAACCCGAATGGTCCCAGCTATCCCAGTCAAAGATAATTATGTCTGCTTCAATTTAACAAAAGGTAATGTCCGTGTAGGCCAGATTGATGCGAGCTGGTGTAAAACCACTCTCCCAGGACATTTAATAGGTACATGGGCCAGAGACGGGTTATTCTACCTTTGCGGAGGAAGCAAACTATTTGCGAGACTTGAGCCAACCATGAGAGGGGTCTGTGCCATGGTCCGACTTAAAGCACATGTGATCATGATGGGAGAAAAACAACCGGTGGAGGACAGTATGTCCTCACGTAAAAAGCGCAGCACCTTTGACTTGCAGGCAAACTCACCCACATATATTGACAGCATCGGTGTTCCGCGAGGAGTGCCAGACCGATACAAGCTAGCGGACCAGGTTGCAGCAGGCTTTGAAAGTCTTCTCTTATTTGTAACACCCAACAAAAACGTAGACAGGATCAATTATATTCATTACAAAACGCTCGTGCTCACAAACTTGACTAGAGATGCAGTTGAAGGGTTGGCTGGACAATTAGCCCCCACCTCATTGATGACTGTCCAGAACCGGATAGCAATAGACATGATACTAGCTGAAAAGGGGGGGGTATGTGCGATTTTTGGAGATTTGTGCTGTGTCTTCGTCCCAAACCATACCTCTCCTGATGGCAAGGTGACCAAGGCGTTGGAAGGACTGAAAGCCCTGAGTAAAACCATGCACGAGCACTCTGGAGTGACCAACCCCTTGGATCAATGGTTCACAAACATGTTCGGGAAGTACAAGGACATTATTATCTCTCTACTGATCTCTGCGGCGACTTTCCTTGCCCTCCTGATCACCTGTGGATGCTGCTGTGTCCCCTGTCTGAGGTCCTTGGCGGTGCGGTGCATCACCTCAACCATAGAGAAAGGCAGCAGTAGTGATGGAAATCCACCTGCCTATCAGATGCTTTCCCGGAGACGTGAAAGAACCGTGAACTTCCAGATTTCCAGAGTTTAAGGGCAGTACTAGTATCCAGTGACAAAAGAAAATTTTTCTTTCACTTTAATGTTCTTTATATAATCCATTGATTTCGCTTTTTGTTGTGTTTTTTCCTTGCAGAATGAAGTCCAATCCTTTCTGGGTGTGCCGGGGTGTGAGACTGTGGGCGCCTTCCACGATTGGTGGACCGAGTTACAGCCGAAACGCCACACTGAAGCCTTCCGGGCACTGTCGGGGTTTCCCTATCGGCCGCGCCGGCTCTACATCTGGACACACGCAGAAACTGATTTGACATTGACAGGTCTCACTATAGAGAGACTGCAGTGATTTGATTTCATTACAATTATTAAAGTTTGATCAGAAAACGTTTTTACTTACTTTTAATCCTAGTTTAATCATGCCAGTATATTTTGAGTGTACTGCCTTTAATCCTGATTTATTTTATTGATTTGATGTTTTACGAATGTGTTCATTGTTTTGTGCCTTTCAATGCTCAGAATTCTAAGCTTTTCTTACCATTTCATTCCGTCTAACCTTGCATCCTTTTCGTAGTTCATTGACTTTTACATATTACATAGAAATTTCACTAAGTTTGGTTTATAAGACTAACACCTTGTTTTATGCATTTCCACTTTTACTATATTAAGTTCGAATTCTTGAAGTTCAAGATATTGATCTCACCTTTTATTCTTCTAACAATGTGTTCATTTTTGCATACTACCTAACATTTCACTGATTTTACAAATAATTTTAACCTAACACTTCACTATTGCATTTTTATTAAGTTCCACATATTATCCTAACATTTTGTTCATTTAGCACTTTGGTAGTACTTAACAATTTAGTTCACCTTGTTTTTAATTACTAACAATAAAAAACAAAAAAATATACAAAACCTAACACAAAAATTTTAGACTTTGCTCTTTTGAGTTCATTACCCTTCTGTGGCATGGCGTTGACCTGAGGTGACTAAAGAACAGTATAATTCTAAAATAATAAGACATATGGAGCACTAATTATAATATTTGGTTTCAGAAAATACAATGATTTGATAATGTTCTGGGTGGATGACCATAGACAATGATTAGAATGACAAAAATCACGACAATAAGGATATTGTATAAATGAACAAATAAAAATGATAGCCTAAACAGTCATGCCATGGATGGTCAACTAATATTTCTCTAAAACCTAACACCCTTCAAATATTTTGTTTCCATTTGTGCATTTCTCCAGATTGTAAGGGGGACATTGTGATTTTTTCCACCGCCTGAGAGGCCAGGGGTGCCCTGTCCGTTTTTACCCCCAAACTATGTGATGAAATGAAATGACATGAAATAAAGACATTGGTGGAGGATGTGGGAGGACGAAGCCTCAGGGGGAAGTTTTCCGGAAGGGACAGTGTCTACTCGAGGATGTACAGCCCCCCTCTTTTATTCTTTTCGTTATTTTCCATTTTTTCTTGTTTTGTGTGGTCTCGTTGAGACCAAAAGGGGGAGCTGTTGAGGCGCTTATCAAGGGCAAATACATTCACATGCTTTCACACACTAAATTCCCATATTCTCACACAAAGGCCCTTGTAATTGTAACATCTATAGAAACTCCTCAGACTCCCGTCTCCCAGGAAATAGAAACTTAGTTGATCCAAATGACGTAAGACATCAGATGACCACCAGGTGCATCCGTAGTATAGTAAACGAATCTTCCCGTTTTTGATCAGATGCTGTATAGACTCGGTCACATTCACACCTAGTCTGTAAGGGTAAGCGTCTCCTTTTTTAGCGCTAAAAAAGAATAAAACAAGTAAAGTCTGATTGCTTGTGTTGGCTGATTTTCTGCTCCGTGTGCGGTACAAATTTGATCCATTTTCAACAATACCTTTCATTTGAGAAGATTTATTCAGTGGAGGAAAAAATCCACTGCTCTTAACAAAAACACAGGTGCCACTTATTGGCTCCCCTGCTGTTAATGCTTTGTACACCGATCAGGCACAACATTACGACCACTGACAGGTGAAGTGACAGTACTGATTATCTCCTCATCGTGGCACCCGCTGGTGGGTGGGATATATGAATGCTTTCTCTGGCATTTTCTTTCTCTTTTCAAAGTTGATCTCTTGGAAGCAGGAAAAGTATATAAATTATATTTTCAGCTACATCTTGTAATGTCGCATGTTGAATAGGATTTAGCTCTTAAGACTGATTTGGAAGACGGTTAGTTTCGCTTTAAGTGAAGCATTTTATGTCTTGATTTGCCTAAATTATCCTGATGAAAGACCAAAATATATTAAA
The DNA here is from genome assembly GCF_000485575.1 of Poecilia formosa. NCBI lineage: Eukaryota > Metazoa > Chordata > Actinopteri > Cyprinodontiformes > Poeciliidae > Poecilia > Poecilia formosa. The sequence continues at coordinate 268,657 of NW_006800287.1, forward strand.
ATAAACCTTTATGCAGGTATTTAACATATTTTTCATTCATCCCACATTCCAGTATTAATTTTTTTTAATTGGTCTGACAATATTTTCACCTTAAATAGTGTGTTTTCCTTAGCAGTAAGTAGGAAATCATCACAATTAACAAAACTTAAGGCTTGAAAATATCAGTCTGTGCCTAATTAATCTATATTATGTATTTCACATAGTGAATTTACCACAATTTTATTTTTAATTACAGCTATTACTGTCAGTGCAACTTTATGTGAGCAGCCATTTCTTGGATGCAATGTTCAGGGTTTTCCTCAGTGTACTATAAGCCTGGTGGGCCACCAGACTTTACTTGTGTCCCCACCAGGCTTAACAGTGATTTTTTTTTCTTTTTATGTTTTTTAAAAATGTTAGCATTTTTTAAGACTTTATAGTTGGCGTTAAGGTACTAATCTTCGCCCAATCTTTCAATAACACATAATTATCAAGTGATATTTTAAAACTTTCTGTTAACTTTAAACATGTTTTAACCCAAAAACACAACAGGCTGCGAGATGAATGACTGCCCTGGCGCGGAATGTTCTTCTGTCATTCCCATTTTGAAGAGTGGCAGAGCAAAATATGTTTGTGTTACATCATATTTATAGGCAGAGAAACAGGAAGTCATGGATTATCAACTAAAAAGCTATAGATATTGATCAATTTGAAAAAGCAGGAGTTTTTTATTACAAGAAAATCAAAAATGCCAAAAAGTGGAATTTAGTAATAAAAAAAACTAAGATAGGATTTTCTTTCTCCCACTTAATAAATGCACTAAAATTTAAGTTTGTATTTTTCTAAACTTTTTATTGGAGGATTAAGTTACTGTTATGCTAGCTTAACTTATTTTGGCAGTTTTTAAAATGCAGAAAAGCTTTCCCAGACCAGTCAGCCCAAAGACAAACAAACCACAACAACACTTACTTTTTCATTGGGGAATTTGGCAGAGTGCACACCGACAATCACCAGCCCATCTGCGAAAAGGATTAAACAGACAGAGAGAAAATTATACCAACCATAAACAGACATCAGCATGAAAAACAGGGTTCTAAACATAATAAAAGACATGTAGGATGCTTAATACTATCTGATATTTACTACTGATTAATAATAATTTGTAAAAATTAGATTATTGTTGTTTTAATGCTCTGGGATTTTTTTAATCACCATCAAATTTGCTTTCAGACAGCAAGTATCATGATATGATTTGCAACTTGGCCAACAGCAACTGAGAATCAGAGTTTTTGAGGGAAAAACCTTTCTGCGATGTTAAAAATCTTATGGGAGAAACTTCAAAGAACACAAACCAGGTTTCCTTCCAGTTTCTTAATGAGCGCCGGACAATGCACTGAAACATTTTCCTTTTTTGTACAGTTTACTCAAATTCAGAACTTACAGTCCTGTGTGTAAAGACATCTGAAATGTGCCTCACCAGTAGGAGAGTTTTCCTGATCCAAGTGGCAAAAAGTGATAAGATATATTTTTATAGGCATGTGAATCACCTGTAAATGGTAAAAATTTGTCAAATAAAAGACAAATATCACCATGGGGAATAACTTAAATATTGAAAGATTGCAACATGAATAAATTATAACAAGACATTTTCAATATACTTCCTGACATGCTATGGCTAGGAATAGTTGGGACTGAACAGGAAGAAAACATTAACCACTGAGCCATAGAAGGTGTTGTTTGTAAGCATAAAGTTTATCAGGTAACAAGAGTGTTTTACTATTGTCATCTGTTAATGTCGACTGATCACATACAACTCCGGGATGCCTCACTTTTATAAAGCAGGATATTCTGGCAACATGTCAGAGTAATGGTGAGGGAATTATGTTGTCTAACCTGAACACTTCCAATAATTTTTAGCAATTTGTTTTTATTTTTTTCATCAATGCGCTTCACTACAGGCAGACCAGGCTTGTAAAAAACACTTCTCATCAATTTTAGTGTGCCGGTTGGCTAGATCGCCACGCCAATGATCTAAAAATTTCTCTTGATTTCTGATACATGTTGGTATATTTAGACAATCTTCAGTAGGAACAAGAGTTGAATCAAAATAACCAAAAACTGCCACAGGTATAATTGAATAAAATGCACTGTAAAATTCATGTTCCTCTAAATTTGTCTCAAATACGTATTGCAAAAATTTGAATGCATATGAAGTTTTTAAGTCTTTGAGCTATTCTAGGCTTTACAAACCAAAACTTTATGAATCACATGCCCTTTATAAACCCATATTGGTTCAGTTAAGCTGTCTCTTTATTACAGAAATAACTCCCACTGTAAACAGATCCAACAAGCCACTTCCTGAGCAGCTCCAAAGGCTCCACTCACTTCTGTCCCTTACAACCTCTGCCAAACAGTGTAGTACCAGCAACAGATTGTAGTGACAATGGGAGGGTGAGTGAGTGGACTGTGGGAGTGAATGAACTGGGTGGCTCCCACACCTCACCGACCAGAGCTGCAAACAAAATGTACCCGAATCAGTGCCAAAGATAAGAGCAGCGCTGACACTGTGCTCTGAGCGCTGCCAGGCTCACAACTCAATTATAAAACGCCGCCCAATGAGATGATCTTTGAAATTAAGTTTCTGCTGGATTTAAGAAAGTACATTAAAGAATTATATTCCCTTGACATTTAGCAGTTAGTAACATGAATATGTGGCAGTGATATTTATTTTTTGTTCCATACTTAAAATTGAAACAAACAAGTGAGCTTCAGGGGTACTTTTTGTCCTCAATTCACATCAAAACAGAGAAATGTGGGGAAACAGAGGAAAAACATACAAATTCAACATACATTTAATAAAATAATGAAGTTTTGAAAAGATCTGTCCAGATATATGGCTTTAATTGAACATCTGTAACACAAAATAACTATTAGAACTAGTACAGTCGCTACACAACGCTCACACACAAACACCTTAGCAACGATTAACTGTTAGCAACGGTCTTTTTTTTTATCTAACGCACATATCCCAAGAAAATCAACATATAGTCAAACACAGCAGACATTTATCGATATTTTACATAATATGTAAACGATCATCGTGTTGAATTCAGAAAGGAAGCGGGTTTTTTCCAACTACATACACACCGCTTGTTCCTCCACCCGCCTCCGCTCTGAACACGGTTAACAGCGGTTCACGAAGTAAAAGTAACTGATAACGGAAACGGCACTAATACGGAACTCAGTGTGGTAATTGATGCTTAACAGAACCCCATAACATAACATATTATATATTATTAACATCACCAGCTTACCTGTAACACAAAATAACTAGTATTAGAAGTACGGTCGCTACACAACGGTTACACAGAATCGTCATAGCAACGGTTATCCCTTTGCAACGGTGGAGCGATACCGACCCCTACTGGCAGCTATGTGAAATTGTGACAGGCCATAAATAATATGCTCTATTTTTATAGCCAAAATTACAAAATCTTTCTGATCTAACCCCAAGAACACAACGAGTAAATAACACACAAAGACACAAAACAATATAAATTTGCATCGACTATTACGCCAGCGTGGCCTATGTGCCACATAATGCTTCATAGACATTCTCATTAAGTCAGTTTGATCCAAGCACGATGTAGCCATGACCCAAATGTTGTTAAAACTGCTTAGAGATTGAACATACATTTTCTTAACTTTGCAGTACACAATCAAACACACTTTTTGAACCTTCAGCTGTAATACATTTAAATTTAGGATTCAAAACAACAGCAAATATTGCAAAAGGACACAGAAGGTTGCCAGTAGCCGGTTGTTTAAGTTCATTACTATGGGCTGCAGCAAAGTGGGGAGTCATGCATGAGCACTGCAGTAACTTCCACAGCAGCTGGGAATTATTTTTGGTTACCATCTCTTAGCAGCTGAGATAAGGGCCTTCCTGCTCTTGGAGAAAAAGCAGACGGTTTTACTACAGTTCCCCTTCCTAAGTGGGGTTACATATGTAATGCGCCGTGTTGTGTTATGCAGCACAGAACAACATGGAAGCACATTGCTTTATTTAAGGGTTCCTCCACATTTTCCATCAAAAAATTCCTGATTTCTTTTTGGGTACAAGTCAAATTTTAATGCATTTCAATTGATTTTCAGATCATTTTGGTCATGCAAGTAGGAGCATTTAATGCAATTTGATTGAGTTCTTTAAGTAGGGTTAGCATTAAGGTGCGTCAAACCATTAAAAGTTGCAAAACAAATTATAGCATGACAAACAAGACATACAGCACCATAACAACTATTATATTGTAAACAAATGTCATAATTAGTTTATTAGTGAGAAGAATAAGTGATATTGGTTTGAGTAATTGGGCTTTAGAGATCACCTTCCAGATAGAACAATGTGTTTCTGCATATCGAGAAAAGGCCAAAATTTAAAGGAGTCCCCCAAGGCTCAACCTTAGTTCCCATTTTATTTTACATATTTACTAATAATGTTAGAAAGATTATGTATTCTGTTAAATTGCTTATTTATGCAGATAATAGTATATTTCACACAGTTGGCACTGCTTTGTGATCGTATGCAGTACTGTACAGCTTAAGATTGGCTGAATATTATAAGAAAATTAAATAAAACTGAATTATTAGATACTGCTGGACAGAATTATTCTGTAAATATTTGGGTAATTGGTTGGATTTTGACCTTTCCTTTTTGCATATTGAGCATTTAGCTCCCTGAATCAAACACTGTTGACCAAGTGGAGTGTTTTGATGTTTTCATCTCACGCTTACAATAAGATTTGGGAGGAAATTACTTCTTGTTCTAGCGAGTTAACACTGAGCCTGCTTGTGTGGTGCTGAAAACATAAAAATGTGCCCACTGGGATAAATTTAGGGATTTTCAGGGTGAATCAGGGAGAAAATAATTTCAAGAAGGATACTGGCAGAAAGGGAAACATAGGCTCATTACAATAAGAGCAATCTCTGATCCCAGAGAAGTATGACAGATTCTTTAATAAAAAGGTACCTTAAAAAATAAATTTTTAGTTAGTCTAAAAAGTGGCACTCTCAGTAAAAATGGTTGCATTAGGCAATCCATTAGATTGTCCTCTTGGGGATCTGTATTTAAATTAGGCAGCATGTGGCTGTAATTGCACTGCTACTGATAATACTTTGCTTTTTGTTTGATCAACTGTAACAAGCTCATATAAACCTTTGGCATCAAATTCATCCCAGAGGAAATGAAAGGTACATACAATATGACAAGTACTGCATTTCACTAGGAACTATGATGGACAAGGCTAATTTATATCCTACACAATGACAAAACCCAAAATTCCTCTATCGGATGTGCAACTCTTTCGTGTTAGTATTTGCACACGATTTTAAAGATCTGCAAACTGAGTAAGAATGATGAAGCTTGTTGTTGAGGCTGCAGGGTGAGATTATAGTCTTTTTGTGCTGTGGAACAAAATGTGTTTCAAAGAAAAAAACATGAATTTTCATTTATTTTCATCATAATTTCAGTTTTTACATTATCAGGACTCAATTCAATATCCTTTGTGGACAGTATAGTAGGTTTTTATCCTCGTCTTTTATCTACAAGACTGGACGCCCTTCACCCATCCCCACCCGCAAGCGTGCTTGTTGCCATGGTCTACCTTTTCTTACTGTCACAACCACAGTAATAAGCCCTTTTCATGGGCATGCACACACACACACACAGCATGCACAGACCTTCAACAGAGTGTCTCTTCTCCAGCTGGTGCAGGTCAGGGAGGATGTGCATGCAGTTGATGCAGCAGTAAGTGAAGAAGTCCAGCAGCACCACTTTGCCGGCCAGCTCCTTGCTCAAAGACAGAGGCTCTGTAGTGTTCAGCCACTCCAAGCCTGGAGGAAATCATAAGAAACAGTAACGCTTTTGTCTTTTTTTTAGATCGCTTACTACTTGAGCAAAAAATAGATATTTTCACTCTGCATTTAAGTCACATGAGTACATCTCTATTAAAACATTTTTTTTTATTTCTGTAATACGATTTGGATTAATTCACAAAACTGTCAAGGATCCAGTTAGGACTGTTACTTATTTATGGATTCCCAAAGTCACCAAAAATGGCTCAACTTCCCCAAACCTTAAAAGTTTACTCACATAGCAAGAAAAAACAAGTGATACTGCAGGACAATCAAAGCGAAATATTCCCTTTTACACTTAGTGAAACCAGTGACAGCAAGAACTTTTTACCATTTACCTATCTGCTAAGCTCAGTGAGTCAATTAAGTGGAAAAAATAACTAGCATCTTTATTTCTTGAGAGATGGTGGAGCTCATTTGTGCTGAAGATCTCCACCTGCTGGTGTAATGAGATGTTGACAACATGCCGTAATAGTTTATCCCAAATTATTAAGATAAATAATTATTATTCTGGCCTGAAAAATCAACAAGCTGACTTTTATTGGAAACTAAATTCATTTAAAAATAAAACTCAAAACCAATCACAGGAAAAAACATACTAAAATGGACGTAAATTTATTTTCTACTCATTAAAACCTGACTGGCTGTCATTTACCAGTATGCAACCCAAAGGTGGTAGGAAGGGCTGGGACCAGTTTTCAAGCCTTTGTTGACTAATTTCAAATGTTTTTGGACCTCTTCCCCAAACATTAAAAACAATCATACTCATAAAAGCCGACAGTACATTGCAAATCAAGAGTCAAATATGGAAGATTCAAAATAACGTTAGTTCATTTCCTGAATGTGTTGCCACTTCCTATTTATCACAAGTTCGAAAACAACTTGACCGCAGGAAACTACAAGCCTCACAAAAGTTTTCATACCCTCTGAAGCTTGCAAACCACAACGTTTGCAAGAATATAAATGTGATGTTGAAGTGTTTGGCTTTCAATTTTCCTAGGGGAGGTGCAGTTCAGGTGTGATAACATGTCAACATGACAACTATTAGTCATGCACTGCAAAAATTTGGCCTTTCAGGAGAAGCGGCAAGAAGATAGCCATTGTTGAAAGAAATTCCTGTTTCTACATGTTTGATATGTCCAAGTAGGGGACAAAGAATACCTGTAGAAGTAGGTGATTTGGTTAAATGTAACCAAAACTGAACTTTTTGGCCACAAGGTATTTTGTGGTGGAGAACCAACACCAACCCATGAAACATTATAGCAGCAGCATCCTGGAAGATGGATGGAAAAGCCCGGAAGAAAATCTGCAAAGGGCTTTAAAAGCGTTTTGACTGGGATGAAGATTTACCTTCTAGCAATGAAAATACCTTTTATTTTGGGATATCGGAGTGAAGTGGGCTGTTTGCAGTTTTACACCACACTTTTCAGATATTCTTGTATAACATTGTGTTGATTTAACAAATAATAGCTCAAAAAAGACGTGGAAGTTTAATGAAATTTGAAACAGCTGTTACCATGAATACTTTGCAAGACACCATCTATGGGCGTCAACAGCCATACACAGTTGACAACCCTATAATGATTATGATGTCAAACCAACACAAAGCAGCTGATCCGAATTTGGTCAAAGTTTAGTTGTTGTTTTTTTTTTTTGTTATTGTTCTGTTTTTTTTTTGTTTTTTGTCGCTGCTTTTCTTATATTACTGGCAAGAGATAAGAATCCCAAACAGCTGCTAAAAACTGGTGTTTAGATTGCATTTAAGCTCCTTCAAAACCATGTTGGGAAATAGCTATGAAACTGTTGTTGAAAGCCAGGCAGAAAAAGGAGATGGTAATTTGAAAATAAGGTGCATTTATTTCATCAAAACGATTAGAATCGTAAGAAAAAATACTTGTTAAATTCCTGTCAAACTGTTCTGAAGGGAGGAGATTTGCTAAGGAAGCTAAAGCTGCAACATGATCTAACCTGTCTGAAAATCCGGTATCTTCAGGTCTTCCCTCTCGTCTATCTTTTTCAAATACTGGTAGACGAGATCTTCCTTTTCTTGTTGTGTTGTGGCATCATCTAAAGCGTAATCGAGCTGACTTTGAATGGGAAACAGTCTAACGAGGCTGCTGTGGGACGCCATGATTGCACCAAAAACTACAACAATAATGACTGGCAGCGTCTGTAGTTCCTTAAGGCAACAATAACCAATCACAACAGCCGCGTGGCCAAACCGACCAATAGGAGTGACGTTGTAGATTCGCAACGTTCATTTCAGCAGAAAGATAAAATACGACACTTTATAAAATGACTTTTTTGTTGAAATTCAGAAATGACATAAGCTTTAAAGTAATTTCTGTATTATCTGATTTTTTTTAGATGTTCTACTAAAGATTTTTAAGCATTTTAGCGTGCTTAAAAATGTAGAAAGTGTGGCTCTTTTTTGTCGTACTATGTTTACTTAGTTCATCGTTGTGTTGTGGCGGTAAGGTAAGGATAGCTAACAGTTACATACAGCAGAACACGAACAAAATATGTGAAAATATTTTCGAAAACGTGATGAATATTCTACAAAGTCAGTTATTCGGTTAGTGAAATGTCTACAAGGGATATCTACACGACAAATATCCAATACTTACAGGTTTGGTGTCACTTTTGCTTCTGAAGAGGAATGTTACCAAACGTTGTTAGTTCTTGTGTAATAACCTGTGTTTTAAGGTGACACTTGTAAGCTAAGTTCGCTGCTGCTCCAAATGTCACAGAAGGATGACTCCGAAAATGACATTTGGGAATATAAACCCCTGGAGAAGAAGAGAAAGAGCAATAAATCGCTGTGGATTTCCAAAAGAAGATGTACTGCCAGGAAAACGTCAAAGAAGGACAGCTCTCCCTCTCTCAGGTCAAAAGAGAAGAGTACAAAACCCAAAACATCTGAAAGTGGAGACTCCTCTGCTGTTGGGGAGGCTGTTGAAAGCAAACTTTTATTATCAAATGAATTACCCGTCAAGTGTTCTGCTACAGAGGTAATCCAAAGTGACAGCAATGCAGCCGAGAGGCAGATGTCTGAAGACTTCTGTCCCATCTGTCAGATGCCTTTCCACATTCTGGTTGTACAGTCTCAGAGATGGCATGTTGCTGAATGTCTCGACAACCCCAGGGACAAATGCACAGGTAAATATCCACCATGTAGTTCCTCTGTCCTGCAAAACTCATTTAACTTCTTCACATTTTGCCACTTTACAACCACAAACTTCACCCTCCACAACATGTTCAAAGTTTATACATACTTTTGCAGTAAACTGTACATATGACACTAAACTGACTAGTCATGTAGTCATTGTATAATTAATTTATTAATCTCCAAATGGGGAATAGCTGCTGCAATATAATATTTCAGGGTTTCCCCAGTGTATTATAAGCCTGACGGCCCGCCAGGCTTATAATAAGAAATTAGCATTGCTTATTTATTTAAGTTTTTTTAATGTTTGCATTTTTTAAAGATTTTATAGTTAGTCTTCAGGTATTAATCTTTCAATTTTTTAGTACCACATAATTATCAAGGGATATTTTCAAATTTCCTGTCAACTTTAAACATTTTTTAACTCAGAAATACAGCAGGTCATTGGATGAATGGTTGCCCTAGTGCCCAACCACCAGGCTTTACAAGTTTTCTGAGGGAAACCTGGTATTTCAACATCATTTTATTATTTCTTTGGAAAGTTGTTATTGTAAAGAAATGTAATCGGATGCTCTAGTTAGATACAATTTTGTGTGTTGTAGAGTAACCTTGGAAAACCTCAGGTAAAAATGTTGCAGAAACCCTCCAGTGCCCCTTAAAACAAACAAAATCTTGTCTGATAATTAGTTTTTATTCCCCACTTGATGTAACTGTGTTGGACAGATGACTTTGACCAGACTGATTTATTGTGTTTGCCCTTCTGAGCTCCTTTATTGTCTCTTATCAAACACTTAAGTGCTTGCTCAGGTTGAGAAAATGCTGCAAAGTCAATGACTCGATGCAATCAACTGGAGGCCTATTGGGAGATTACATTTCACAGGTTTCCTTTTAAAGCCTATTTAAATAAATTTGTCATCAAGTCACATTTAGAGTTTACAATCTTTTGCAAATTCTGTTTCTGAAATGTTTTGAGAAATTAAAGTATTCAATTAAAAATAGGTGATTTTTGATTGAAATTTTTCTTTTTAAATCTAAAATTATTTATGCCATATAGAAAAAGAGCTTTGAATCATTGCTTTTTGTTAACATCATTTATTGATCTAGTGTCCTGACCCCATAACAAAGGAAAATAGAGGTGGGTCTGGTTTCCTTTCAGTGTCAGCTCAGATTAGGGAAGCACAATATTAGATTTTTGGTCAATATCTAATATGCTGATATACTAAAATTCATTTCTCCGATGACAGATACCAATATTTTTCTGTTATATCTACTTACTGAACTATATGGTTTTCTCTACTCTAGTTAAACAGGAGTCAATTTAGCCTGCTACTAAATCCAAATCCTAAAAAGGAGGCTGAAAATGATGTAACACTTTTGTTTAATGTCAAATTTATTCATGATATTTGCTCTCTAAGACAATGACAACACTCAAGCAGTACAAATTTGACATTGTGCTGTGCTGCAGGCATCTGGTTAGTCATATAAAAACAACGCCTTTTATATCGGTGAGTTGTTTTGACGGAATGGCCGATATTAAATTTTGCAGCTAATATCGGCCGATACCGATACCATGGCGATAATATCGTGCATCCTTAGCTCAGATTTGTTATGTGGGATATAAAAAGTGAGATATTCAGCTTGTTGATTTAATGGCACAACACTAGATAGAATATAATTTAACCACAATCAGAAAACCGTGGTGAATAAAATAACCTAAGTTTGATTGATTTTTGTTCCCTCTTTCCAGAATGTCCAGATGGCCTCCTGTGCTCCTCCACCATTCCAAACCATTACAAGAAGTTCAACCACACGCTTCTCGCTGAAACCCGTGCAAACGGCAACGCCGCAGCCCCCAGTCTGTCCTTGCAAACAGAGACCAGCGGAGAAGCAAATCTCCAAAACATTCAGAACAATGAGGCGCTCAGCTTTCCATTAGCTCGCTCTCAGGGGACGACTTCCTTTCCTTCTTCCTTTTCCAGTCTGAATCACACTCCAACACCTCCGACAAAACCTAGAAATGGCCTTCTGTTGCTGCGTTCTCCTGGGCCTGATGACTTTAAGAAAAAGAAAGGCTGGCTGGGGAATAATAATAATAATAAAGCTCAGAAGCCAGTTGGTGAGATTTCATCCACTCCTGTCAAGGAGATTCTATCAGATCGAGCTTGTGAAGTTTCAACAGAGACGCAGACGTCTCTCAAAGATGATGATGATGACGATGGGATCTCCTACTCTCCGCTGTCTGAGCTCCCTGCAGAGACTGAAATGAACTGCAGAAAGTCTCTTTTTCTTAACGAGAGCTCTGGTAATGAACACTCAGTGATTCTGTTCAACGACAGCTTTTCCAGTGAAGATGAAATCCTGGCTGAATTCATAGACAAGAACTGTGATGAAGGTGCAGCGTTTGATGATCCCTCCTCTTCCTCCTCGTCTCAGCTGGATCCAGTTTCTTCATTAGCACCTACTAATCAGCAGGCTGCAGAAATTCCTCGTGTATCTAAGAGGGAAATCAGCAGCTTTCAGTCTCCACAGAGTGCTGTTTTAGAGCGACTAAGAGAAACTATTTGCTCAGAGGGTCACAGCAGTCAGAAACTTAATTCTGCTCAAGTGTCTTCATCACAGGATCCGTTTGGGCCAAATTATCAAAACATGCTGCCTCAGAAAGGCCAAAGCAAGGCAGTCCAGGGTTCTGGACTCAAGCAGACTGACATCGGGGTGTTTTTTGGTCTCAAACCGCTCAAGGAGACGGACAATAAAAGTTTACAAAGCAACCTGGAGGCGTCCTCTGTTCCAGCGTCTGATAAGAACCCGGGACGGCACAGACAAAAGAAAAGAAAAGCTGACCCAGAGGCGGCGCCGGCAGCAGCAGCGGCGGCGTTCGGAAATGACTCAGTCGGCGCTCAAGGTGACGCAGGTAGAGGAGGGAACAGAGGATGGAGACGAAGGTGGAACAGAGTAAATGCTGACGGAGAAGTGCAGCTGCCACGTTGTCCGTTTTATAAGAAGATTCCAGGTCAGTAAGCAAAGTTAGAAAATCATTAAATCATTTATTTTAGTTAAAAAATGACAATATAGATGAATTACAGTTTCGCGGTGATATATTTTAAATGCATCTTGAAGGTATTTTTGATTTTTGTGGCTTACAGTTGATACTGACTTAAAATTCAGCTTTTCAGATTATTAAATGATGTAAAACAAAAAAAACTTTCAATGATAAAAGATCACAGTAGTGTTACATTCTTATCTTTTTACTTTATTCTGCTATTTCTTGTTTTCTATATTTTCTTATCTCACTCAAAGCACTTTTACTGGTTTTTGTAAAGGGCTGTACAAATAAATGTATTTTAGTGGTCCAGAGGTGAAACATATTTCCAATTAATAAAATGGATAAAACTGGATTTTTTTATTTTATTTTTGAACCTGTTGGTTCACATTGCTATGTCTAATCATTAGAAAGTTGAGTGGAAGGAAAAAGTTGGGGAATTGTGATGCAAGGCCCATTTGAATTTTGGTTTATGCATAACTGCTCCACGCCCTGAAGCAATGCTTCATTATATAATGATATATACAGCCATGGAATGAATTAAGAGCCCACTACTGCACTGAACCTCATTATAAACCTCCTGGTTATTCCACCAAATATTGATTCCTGAGTTAAAACATGAATATTGTTGTTTCTAAATGAATATGAACTGGTTTTCTTTGCATTATGAGGTCTGAATGCACTGCATCTTTTCGTTATTTTTGACCATTTCTCATTTTCTGCAAATGCATACAAAATCTTTGCTTGGAATTTCGGACACATGCTGTCAGTAGTTTATAGAATAAAATAACAGTATTAATTTTACTCAAACATATACATATAAAGAGTAAAATCAGAGAAACTTGTATTAAGTGGTCTCTTAATTTTTTACAGAGCTATGCATTACTCTGTGTAATGAATTGAATTATGGAAATAAACCTTTTAGGGATAAACTAATGTAACTGTGCATAATGTCTTGATTGAGGGGGAAAAAATTAAAATTCTGTGGTTTGACGTAAAATGTTCTCAGGTACGAAGTTTGTGGTCGACGCGTTCCGTTACGGCGAGATCGAGGGCATAACCTCGTACTTCCTGACACATTTCCACTCGGACCATTACGACGGGCTGACCAGAACCTCCACGTTTCCAATCTACTGTAACAGAGTAAGTCCAGCAGCGACACACCAGCAGCTCCTCCCGTTTACCCCTCCTGATGCCTCGATCTGTTTTCCAGTGGTTAAATTTATCTGTGGCTGTTCAGCAGTGAGTCATGATGTCATGTCACTCATTTCAAGCTGTTAGATATCCGTCTGCACGAGGCTTCAACGCTCTCCTGGGACAAAAGACGGTTGAAATAAAGTGTCATTTTTTATTCATCTTCACTTGTTTGGGCAGAGAATACAATTCGCTTGATACACTCTTTGTCTGGAGTCGCTCAGAGTAATGAAAAATCTGCTTGTAGTCGCAGCAATAAAAACTGTTAATGAATTCAGTTACATTTTAAAAACCTGTAATTCTTTTTTTTGGCCTCGTTAGTCGTGCAGAAAAAACGCACGACTGACTATATTTTGCTGCAGTTCACATGTAAAATAAATATTGCTGAAAACTAAAATCATGTTTTGAAGCATAAAAAGAAAAAATACAAATTACTGGATCTGTCATGTAATATTTAAGGAAAGCCCATATTAAAGTCAGCGGTACTGCAAATTTTCAGTATTTTTTTTAATCGATTTTATTCTGATTAATTGAAAAAATTTGCCCCATTTGCTGATTTTTCATTTAATCAATTAAGTTTTTTTTCTATACAGTATTCAAAAGGCATTAAGAGGAACATAAATACCGAGATTCTTTTTAAAATTAGAAATTAAAAATGTTATTTATGTCTTATTGTTTACGAAGGTGTATAAAAATGCAGTAATAATTTTCCTTTTGTGAATTTGAACCAGGTGAAGCTAAAAATATGCAACTTTTGGGGGAAAGATTTTTACTGACAAATGCAATTTTTTTATCCTGAATGCAAAATGTTTGTGTACCTCCTAATCTGAGTCCTTTCATAAAACACAGTGGTTAATTGGTTATTTTTTTTTATCAGTAATTTTAATTTTGGCCAGAACAAGATCACATTCTTGTCTGGTTGCCAAGGTAACCGTCAGATTTGACTGCTTCCTGTCAGATCACGGGGAACCTGGTGAAGAGCAAGCTTCGGGTGGCGGAGCAGTTCGTCCACATCCTGCCCATGAACGCCGAGGTCACCGTGGAGGGAGTCAGGGTCGTCCTCCTGGACGCCAACCAGTGAGTCAACGGGCAGAACTCGCTGGGTTTTATAGGGTCCGTACGGGAGATTGGAACCCTGGAAAACGCTTGAATTTCAATGAGGCGTTTTCAAGGTTTGGAAAGCGCTTGGTTTCTGTTTAAAGTCCTTCATTTTTGTATTATAGTGCCAGGTGTTTTTATAACCCTCATTAATAGATGCACTTTTCTTTCTCACTGTTTGACGTTAAATTGCATTAAGATTTTCTTGTTTTAGGAAAGTTTGAACTATTAAAATTATTTCTATTTGGTAAATACCAGAAAACATATTTTTTCTTTTTTATAATTTGAGAAGAAATTAGATTGTGAATAAATATTCATTACATTGAAGCAATTTCTCAAAGACTTATTGATCTGCGTAAATGAGATCAAGTTTGGCTTGATTGAAATGGCGTGATCTTTTTTTATATCAAATTAGGCATTTAAAAACATAACATTTTACATTAATGACAGTAATTGATGATATTATTGTGAATTTAAACTTCAGGGCATAGAGCAGTTATATATAGACCAAAACTCTTGCACAGGCATACTTTTTCCTTCCACTCAACTTTCTTGGATATAGCATAGTTAACCAACAGCTTAAAAAAAGTCCAGTGTAGACTAGTTCATTTGTGTTATCTCCAAAGTGTGGTGCTGGTGAAGTTTGAAAACTCGACTTGATCGCGATCAGAAAAATATTTACTAGTCTTTAAAATTCCAATGATGACAATTGTGGTCAATCCACATTTTCCAAATATTAGTTTCTTCTTAAGACACAAATCCATCTGTCCATCCTTCCATGTTTTTGTCCATCCACTCCTCCCTTCATCCATCTGGTTTGTAGTCTATTCATCCGTCCGAACATTGTAGAAATATCAGTGGTGAGCTCACTGAACTTTACGTAAAATCGATTTCAAGCTTTCCGTCTTTGTTCCTTCAGTTGTCCAGGAGCTGCAATGCTGCTGTTCTTCTTGCCCGATGGACAGACGGTTCTCCACACCGGTGACTTCAGGGCCAACCCCTCCATGGAGACGTATCCCGAGCTGCTCCACTGCCGCGTTCAGACTCTCTACCTGGACACGACGTCAGTATCTGAACGTACTCTGTGGTTTTCTGTTACTTTGAGCAGGTTTTAATGGCTGCTTGTCGTTGTAGCTACTGCAGCCCCGAGTACACGTTTCCCAGGCAGCAGGAAGTCGTCAGCTTTGCAGCCAGCAGGGCCTTTGAGTTGGTGACTCTGCACCCGCGAACGCTGGTGGTGTGTGGATCCTACTCTGTGGGGAAAGAAAAGGTCTTCTTGGGTACGTGGCTTGGGATCTTCTTTAAGAATTTATATGACCTCTATCTCAAATGCAATATGACCATAAACCTGAAGAAGGAGGAATAAACTAACACAACTCCTGAATATAAATTAGACTATTACTTTAATTTCACTCTTAAATTAATAAACGCCCTGCTGTTGGTGTGAACATGTGGACATGCAGCGCAACCATATCTAAACCAAACAGGGTTTTTTTTTTTTCCCACAGCCTTGATTCGCTTTCATCCTGCTGAAATGTCACCTGTTATTAAATCTATATTGAAACACGACTGTAGAGACACAGGATTTTGGGAATTGTCTGTGAGGAAAGTAATAAATACGTGCTGTCCTCTGCTGACATGTAGAAAATGGGCTGCAGCTGCTTTCTATAGAAATTTACTTGAATCTTTTCTTAAATCAAAAATATGTCAGAAAGCTCTGCATGATGAGTCTTTTTATTGAACTATTCCTCTTTTATTACCAAAAAGACCATTATTCTTCTGTTTATATGATGTGACAACTAACAATTGTTTTGGTTATCAAATAGTCGATTAATTGGATAAAAAAATTAACATTCTGTAGATTTTTTTGTTCAACCACTTAAGCCTGGTTTTATACACTATATTAGAAATGCATTAAAAGATAAAAAGTAATAATTTCCACTTTTATACGAGAACGTTTTAATGTATTAGTTTTGTTATATATTTAGCTTTTTACTGAAATTGACCAGTTGAAGATAAAAAAAAATTTATATACATTTACATATATATTATGCAAATGTATATATTTGTACAGCTTTTGCCAAATTACTGTTTAATTGCATTTTCATTTTGTCTGTAAACTCCAGTTAATTATTAATTGGTTACTAAATTAATTGACAATTATTTCAGCAATTGATTTATCGTTAGATTAACTGTTTCAGCTCTAGAATAATGTGAGCGTTAAAAATTACCCATTTGTATTTTACACGTTCATAACGTGCGACAATAACTTGGGGAGAAACATTTTGCTGCTTCATTAGGATTTTATGTGACAAACACAAAAAGCTGCATAATAATTAAGAGGAAGGAAATCTAAAAAGTGTGGCATGCTTTTGCATTCAGCCTCAGATATCCTTGAATGTGTGTTTAATTTAACCCATAATACAAATGCAGCTGGTTTGTAACAATCAGTTAAAGGTGTCATGAAGAACAAGAGCTTAATCTTTCACTGAGCATTAAAAAAAGTAAGACCCAACTCTGTTCATTCCTTGTATTTGTAGCAGTTAAAAGAGCAGGCGACCATTAAAATGCTAAAGTTTCTGGTCGTATAACATGAATGTTCAAGAGGTATGAACACTTTTGCATCGCCTGCTCCACGTTCCTTTTGCAGTGTGTTTCTGCAAAGGTAGTGTGAGGTAAAATCTGGTGCTTGCACAGCTGACGTTGTGATTTATTTGCAGCGCTGGCAGAGGTCTTGGGGTCAAAAGTGTGCCTCTCCAGGGACAAATACAACACCATGTGCTGCCTGGAGTCTCAGCAAATCAAGGAGCGCATAACCACCGACTGGAAGGCAGCCCAGGTTCACGTGCTTCCCATGATGCAGCTCTCCTTCAAAGTGGGTGCAGCAGGGCTTGGTTTTTATATCGTTTTCATTTCCATGCAAACATTAACCTTCATATTAAAGTTTGTGATGAGCAAAATTACCAATATTTCTGCAAAACATTGTTTCTAGTGAGATTTAAATTTGCAGTCCTGGAGGTTTCACACGACTGGTTGCAGAAAAGCCGCCTAATGTTGGGTTTTAAAGTGTCTGCAGAGCTGATGTTTGCAATAATGCTGCATCCTCAGCTTTAAATTTTAAGACTTTCTAATGCACTTTTTCTTTTTTTTTTATGTTACCGTCTCTGCAGAAGCTGCAGGATCACCTGGCACGCTTTTCAGCACAGTATGATCGACTGGTAGCCTTCAAGCCCACCGGCTGGACCTTCAGCGAGCAGGTGGAGTCGGTGGAAGACATCCAGCCACAGATCAGCGGCAACATCTCCCTTTACGGTTAGTAGAAATGCTTAACAGAACAGATTCAGGTTTAGATGTTATGGAAATGTTTGTTTTAATTCAGAGAGAGCAGGGTAAAACATCAGACTGTTCTTCATGCTCCAAATTCTGACAAAAAACTTGTGCTGTGTTCAAACAAAAATGAGAATGTGACTGAATTGCTTTGACTTGGCCTACAGTGCCCTCTACGGGGGATGAAACCAAACGAGACTTCATCATAATCAGGCTGCATCTTCATCCATTTTCAGCACAGCTGGAGTGCCGTCTCGCTCGAAACCCCAGCGGTGAAATTAGTTGTGACTTGATTTTCATTAGTACGTAAATCCAGCTTTCCTTACAGTTTTATCTCTGAAGTTCTGGACAGATCCATCAACATCAGAGCCATCTGCCATGTAACCTACAACCACCAGCTGGAAGCTTTTGCCACCAATTTTAGCTTTTCACTCCTTCCACTTTGTGTCACTGACAGATGCTAATTTTCCCTCCTCTTCTTCTCTGGGCTCCTTTTCAGCTGCATCTCGTCAGAGGAGACCTCATGTTAACTTGTAAGATGGTTGAAGGCACGATAGTGTCGCAGTTTTTTATTTTAGAGGACAAAGGGATCCTTTTATTGGATTTTCCACTGAAATAACTCAAGCATGTGGTGCCTCAAGATTTCGCCGTCGTCTCCATTTATTGTCATATTTCATAACATCTGGCTTCATGTCAGATTTTTATCTCAGCTGTAATTGCTCCTCTGTTTACAGAAGGAGTACTATAGAATGGATGTCAAAATAAACCCTGAGGATAACAGATGTTCCCATTTCTGTGACAGGAATCCCATACAGTGAACACAGCAGCTTCCTGGAGCTGAAGCGTTTCGTCCAGTGGCTCAAGCCTCTGAAGATCATCCCCACTGTGAATGTTGGCAGCTGGTCAAGCAGGAAGGCAATGGAGAAATGTTTCAGCGAGTGGCTCTCGGAAGCTAGAGCTAAACTCTGAAATGGGGCGCTGATTTTGAGAACTCCTCTGAAGCTCCAGTTTTAGTTTTTGAAAGTGGCTTTAACACTAATATGCAAATTCTGACTCTGAAAGGATAAATATGCACTCTTGGACCCGTTTATTGAATAAAACTTCAATTACATGCTGCCTCTGTTGCACAAACATGTTTACAGTGAAACTGAAGGTATTTTACCTCCTGCATTATCTGTTGTGACCACATTCCCTTTATGTATTGAGTCAACATGCTGCTTTTTAAACTGTACGTTTTTTATATTTTTATTCTAAAATAAAAACTTAAATATTCTTTAGATCCTTGGCTTGTTTATCTCATTTGTACCAGTTTAGAATATTATAAATTCATGCCTTTCAATATAATTCCTGTAATTATTGATATGTAATCTAATCTGTGCCAACATTTGCAGCACTGGCTTTGAAAATGCTAAGTTGTTTTGAAGTGTGGTGTCGGATCTTTTTGGTTTTTATCTCCAAGGCACCAGAGGTGCTCTGTAAAGATGGAGCGCTCTCGAATTAAAGCTAGATTTTCAGTCATGGTATAATCTATCATTGGGGGTGGGGGAGGAAATCTTCTGGATGACCTTGGGAGAGTCAAAAGAATCTTATAAAAATGTTTTAAAAGGTTTTCAAACTGCACATTTCCTTTACATATTGAAATGGGTGTATTTTCAAAAGAGGAGGTTATTGATCTATGTGGGTAATTGAATGGAAAGGGGTCCAAAACTTTTAAATGGCATTTATTTTTCTGGTTTTGACCCTCTACAAAAATGGGGTAAAAGGTCTCAGAAAATAGTTTGAGTACATAAACCTAAACGTCATGAAATGCCATTTCATCAGACACGAATAGATAAAATGTTCTGTCCAAATGTTTGTTTTTAAAGCCACAAATAATGGCTACAATAAAACTTAATATTAAATCAGCTCCACTTTTATCTTTTTTTTTTTTTTTTCCAATTACGGAGGTTAAATGCTAGTTTGTGGATAGCCTATAGCAATTTCAGCTAACAAAGAACCCAAAAAAAGCACATAGGAACAACAAAACAATAGAGAATGTGAATAGAGAATCTGTTAAGATAATCTGCTATAAGATTGTATTTTTTATATAAAGAGTTCCTAATAAAGTTGATTGTTTCAGGGGAAGATTAGTGTTCACACACAAGCTAGCATTAGCACAGCTGCGTCACTGACGGTTTAAAAAATCTAAAATATTACAGATACAAATGAAAACTGCTGTGTTAATTCCTTTTATGTTTTTTAAACACTATTTTTATTTAAAGAAACTGTTTTTAACAATGTGAACTAGGAGCAAACCAAATAAAACCGGAGAATCTATAAAAACCGTAGGCACCACAACGACTCGTCGGCCATGTTGTGAGTGGCAATTTCGTCTTGAAAATAAAAACATATCTTCTCAGAATCATTTTATTGTTGTTGTTTTCCAAATGAAAACATGAATAAAGTCTTAATCATCATAGAAATGTTTTTAGAGCAACTTTGAGCTAGGTCTTTGTGTTTTGTATGGGTCAGCAGTGGTTTTAGGCTTGAAACAAGACAAACATAGTATTAGCATTGTGATGGTCATAATCCACTTTGCTGCTTCAGGACCTGAATGACTTGTCGTAACTGACAAAGGCATGAATTTGGCTCTGTAGTGGAAAATCCTCTAGAGCACATGTGTCAAACTCAAGGCCCGCGGGCCACATGTG
>NW_006800287.1:291277-321462 GCF_000485575.1 Poecilia formosa
GGGGGCCAATATGCTGAAGTGGCCCTCGGTGAAATTGAGTTTGACACCCCTGCTCTAGAGCGAGTCAAGTGCAATTAAGTGGGGCATTGAGATTCTAATTTGAATACCCAATGCCCCTAACTACTCTGCAATGCCTCTGGAAGTCTCCAAACATGAATAATTGAACAACTTTTGTGTGGGAAATAAAAAGACAATTTAATAAACAGAAATGCTTATTAATTAATTTTATTCATAATCTTTTTACACAAAAAATATACATTCATCTTCCCAGGACAAACAAAATTGCCAGCACCCATTGCAAAGGATTTATTCAATATAAAGCATTTATATATTACAGCATATATATATTTTTCACAGTTTCAGTGAGTGTTAGGAATTGCCTGTTTTTGTAGAATACTGTTACTCAGACCATTGTAAATAATAATATTAGATTATATTGTTATCTTGTTTTAAATGGTAACCCATTTAAAGTTGGTAGGTATGTAGTGATTAAAGTTAAACTTTGCAGATAATCTTTGTTTTTTGTTATGGTGGGGCTCTACCAGTTAACCAGAGGTGGACAGAGGACCCAAAAACTGTACTCAAGTAAGAGTAGCACTACTTCAACATATTTTTACCCAAGTAAAAGTAAAAAGTAGACGTCTAGGGAGTAAGAAGTAAGAGTAAAAATGTATTTGGTAAAAGTTTTACTCAACTAATGAGTAACTGATCAAATTATTAATCATTTAATATTTAAAATTACATAATCAGATGGACCAAAATGTAAAGTTAAGTGGAAATTTTGGTATTTTAAGGACAAAAATGACAATAATTAATATAGGTAACAAAAAATAACAAAATTGGCAAAAGAAAATTTTCCAATTCAGTTTCTTTCAATAAAAATCTTACAAAACTTTAACAAAAACCACAGTTCTGAGTCTGGTGAATTTTGGGGTTAAAAAGAGTAGAAATACTTCATAATACAAGTACTCAGGTAAAAGTAAAAAGTACAATATAGTCCTAAAAGTACATTTATTTCAAAAAAGTTACTCATGTAAATGTAACTAGTTACTACCCAACTCTATGATAGACTAAATGCAAAAAGCTAAGTTCCCTCAATTCAGTTAGATCTTGGAAAAAGTGCCTAAGTGATTTTTTTTGTTTTGTTTTGTGTTTAAAACAAACCGTGGCACATAACTGTAAGGCATGACACGATTTTGTCTTCATATTACCGACGATTAAGACGTGTAATACTGTTCTCTTGCTGTACTTTTCACTTTACATCACCACTAATTGTTGAGAGGGTGTAACTAATGCCACATTTAAAACCAAAAGTGTGTCGACCTTTGTTCTCGTTATACTTATCAACAAGAAGATATGAATAACATCTTCTTGTTGGTTAGCAAACCTGTTTGCTTACAAACTGTCTGTGCTACTGGGAACAGCGTTTCCACTGGGTGGTTCCTTAGAAAGACGCCTCAGCCCTGGAGAGAAGAGCAACATAATGCATGCAAAGCAATTATATACTGGGACTCCCTTTTAGTTGAAATTAAAAATGAGGAAATCCTGTTTGCAGTTTCACTGTACAAGCAATTCTGACTGGCATCCACAACAAGCAGAAAAAAATGTGACTTTCCATATTGACAAGAGATTTTTCCTTCTTATTGTTTATATTTATTGTGACGTCAAACAAAGAAAGCATGGCTGACGTAACCTAAGTTGTCCTCTGTTACTCTGGAGCTTGCGTAAAGAAACTGAAGTATATTTCTGTATGACGTTTACCTGTTGCGACATAAGCAGACATAAACTCCAACAGCAAGGAAATGGAATAAAAAACATGTTGATGTGTTTATATACAACGTATACAGGGGCGTCAAACTCATTTTCCAAGATCAGGAATGCTCTTAAAGGACCGGTTGTGCCAGAATGTACTGATAAAACCCGTTAAACTATAAATAAATTCTTAAGATTAAATAGTAGTGAACATCTTTTTAGTCCCTCCAGGTTGTTGCCATTGTTTTTGTAGAAATTGTAGTAATTTAGAAATATTTTATTACTTGTCGTATCATTATGGATTATAACTCGACATTAGGTAAGAATCTGTAAAAGCAAAAATCTACTGCCACCTGCAGGTGGGAGTAAACTGTCACTTAGATCCAATGTTTTTCACCATTTCTGTGGAAAATCTGCAATAAACTCAATTATCCATCAACGCGAGAAAGTGCAGGGATTTGTTGATTTTTCACAAAAAACTGGAGGGACTAATTGATGCAATTTGACAGTAAACAGATAAAAATAGCTTTGAATTGATTGATAAAATAATATTTAAGCCCACTGTTATCTTCACAGTTCTATCATGTGTCACTTTACAGCCTAGAGGGCCACATAAGAAGCTGTGGCGGGCCGGATTTGGCCCCCGGGCCTTGAGTTTGACACATGTGACACATGAGATCCTTCATTTTGAAGTCGTCCGCAGTGATCAGTCTGTGCCTCAGCCGCTGCAGGGAGAGTCTGACCAATGCAGAGCCTGGCATCCACGCTGACGCTGGATGGTCACTTTCACCTGAAGGCAGATTCAGAGGCATGAATGATGCATGCAGACCCTGATGGCATCGTTAGTGCTTCTGTTTGGAGCAGCGACTTTACCTCATCCTTCATCGACTTCCTGATGAGCATGTAGAAGTCCTCCACGCTGTCGGTTTGGAGGTCATTTATCGCCACAACTCGGTCTTCCTTGTGGAAGAGGCAGACGGACTGCGGCTGTCCAGTCCAGCCAGACACACTGACACATACATAAACAAACACAAGCTCATTTACTGTACATCCAATGCTTTTTGTTTGGTCTATGAAGGGTTAAAGTCTTTTGAGTCACACAATGTTGTTTGAAAAAGACTTGAGATAAGAAAGTTTCATTTCTGCTGAGGCTAAAGATTTTAATCTAATTCTAGGAAAATGATCCTCAGGACAAAACAAGCCATGCCAGTTGAATACAGCGACAAAAATACATTTCTTTCCCGCAAACATCACCAGAAGCACAACTAAGATTTCTTTGTTGAATTGTTCAATTCAGCTGTTGACTTTATAAATTAACCACAATGTCAATGAAAAGTTAAAACTAATTACTAATTTAATTCTTAATCTGCAAGAAATCAACAGGCGTTCCACAGAATATCCAAATAATATAGAAGAAAAAAACTCCACAACTCAATTTCAGATGCTGATTCAGATGGTATCTGATTAAAAAATGAAAATCTACCTAAAGTATTTAGGTCAGGAGTGTCAAACTCGTTTTCGTTTTGGGCCAAATCAAAATCAGGAATCCTCTTAAAGGGCCGGTTGTACTGATAAAACCTGTTCAAACTGTTAAAATATCAATGAATTCTTCAAATTCAATAATATTATTGAACATCTTTTCAGTCCCTCCAGGACTTTGTGATTCTTTTTGTGATTTTTTTTGCAATAAAAATCAAAGTATTTGTGGTACTAATTTGCAATATTTGTGCTTATTTATTACCATAAATGTGACTTTTTATTACTCTATATAGATCATATCTGACATCAATTAAGGCTGAGGCATCAGTTTAGCACAAATAAGAAAGTTTTTCACTATTTTTGAGAAAGATCTGCAATAAATTCCCAATTATTAGTGTAAAAAACTGAGGATTTGCTGATTTTGTGTGAATTTCCACAATAATTCTCAAGAAACTGGAGGGACCGATTGATAGAATTTGGCAGTAAACAGAAAAACTGCATTAATTTGATTGAAAACATAATATTTAAGCACAATTAGTGTTTAGTCTAGAGGGCCACATAAAGAGCTATGGCGGGCCGGATTGGGCCCACGGGCCTCGAGTTTGACATGTGATATGATTTTTGCTGCACATTTAAATCTTAAGACGAAACATTAACACTTTTTAGATTGATGGGGTTGTAATGAAAATGCTCTGGGTTTGTAACATAAGCGTCAAGTTTACTTTTTTATTTTCTTACGTTAGAAATAGTCCGACATGTTTTCATGAAGGTAAAGCAGATATTGTTAATCCCAGCATGAAAACAAACCCTCACACAACACGTCTGAATGCAACGAGCAGAAATCTCACCCAGCTCAACGTTAAGCCTGATTGAGCTGCAGGAGGTTTTTTCTGCAGCTAAAACAACAAATCAGGACCCACAGCTCTAGCTTTGCCTTGTTTGCTCAAACAATGGGAATCTGTAATATTTGTGACTCAAGGCAAGCCTGCACTGAGTCTGAGGTCGATGCTTTCATGTGGAAACGTTGCTTTTTGAATCTGTTTCAGGGCTTCTTGGATGTTTCTAATAAAGCATCTCAACATTAGTAACTTTTCAGTCTGTGGTGTTTCAGAGTATTTGACAAACCTCGGCTTTCCTTCCACCTCTGTGAGTGTGAGATCGTTCTTCAAACCCTGCAGATTCACCATGAACTCCCTCAGGTCTACCATGACGCCGTCAAGGCTGGGAAGGAAAAAAACAGAAGAGATTCATAAGATCTTTGTTCTTTCACTTTGATATCTAATATTGGAAAAACAGAATATTACTTAAATATTGCTTTCAGTACATATGAAATATTAATAATTAGTTTTGTCTTATTCATGTTTACCAGAAACCAAAAATCTTTGGTAAGATTTTGGTTTTTGCAGTGAAGGAGGCTGAATTTCCTCCTAACTCTCAACTGTAGGCTAACTTGTTTTGTCAAATTAAAGAAACCATTGATAAGCAAAGCGTTAAACGAAAACATTTTGTGTGGAAGCACAAAAGGGCAGAAAGATCTGGTTTCTACCTGCAGTCTGCATGCTTGTAAGTGTTTTGCACAACTTAAAGACACAGTTTCTTACTGCTTGATGCAACAGTTGTGCAATTTATTATTGTACCATGCTCTAGAAACCCTTCCAACCGGTCCAGCAACATCCCAGCCGTTTCTGTTGGCCAAGTTTATCTAAACGAGTCACCCAAAATGTCACGAAGCCCTCTGGTATTTGTTCTCGCCGACAGTTTTGAAGCTACACCAGAGGTTCTTGGACTCTGGTGCCAAAATGGGCGTTCCCAAATATTTCCTTCAGCTGCTCACAGTAAGAGCTTCTTTATCCTAATTAAGTTGAACACAACATGACCTAAATCCATTTTGTTAAATTAAACAAGATTCTAAGTAAAGATTTTGTAAATCTTACCTCCGATCGGAGCCTCGTCTTTCCGAATTCGTCTCCAATATATCAGGTGAAACGGCACCACTGGAGCTGGTGCTGAAATCCGAAGACTGACGTTTGTCCTCTCTGGAAAACACAATGCCACCATTTTCAGCTGCTTTCAACAGATACGACAGTCGAAAACACAGTGAGACAGTTTGCAGAAATGAAGGAAATTAACAAGAAAAGGTGGAAACGATTGGCAGGCCTGTTTATTATTGTGGCTGGGGATGAAAACCAAAGATGCATGACATCTCTTTAGTAAAAAGTTCCCAAAAAGAGAGAAAAGTGGGGAAAAATGCTTTGGATGAAGTGAAAAATATTAACAATAACTTCATACTGCATGTAAACTCATATTTAAACAAATTGCGACCAAGTTCAGTTTTCATCAGGGTCGTTTTCTGCTACCGTAGATTTCTATCCTGCTGAACAAACTAACCTTCACCAGTCGCCAGTCTAAAAACAAGAAGTAACCTCTCATTGACACAAAAAAATGCAAATAAAAATAAAATAGAATAAAGGAACATAAAATACATATAAAGAATACGGTAAAACCCCCATCCATAGGTATACAGCTCTAGAAAAAACAAAGAGCCCACAGCACTGAAAACCTGCAGGTTTTTCCACCAAATATTGATTTCTGAACTCTTTCTTAGTTAAAACATTAGTATTGTTGTTTTAGATTAATATGAACTTGTTGTTGTTGGTTGTTTTTGCATTATTTGATGTCTGAAAGCACTGCATCTTTTTATTTTGACCATTTCTCATTTTCTGCAAATAAAATCTACATTTTTGCTTGGAATTTCAGAGACATGTTATCAGAAGTTCATAAAATAAAAGAACAATGTTTATTTTACTCAATCATAAAATTTCTCTGATTTTACTATAAAAAGTAAAATCTACTAATGTTTTTAAGTGTGCATGCACACATTTATACCCAAGGATCTGCAAAAGCACAAAATCTTACCAAGTATTTTTGGTCTAGTTTCTAGTGCAGTTATCTCAGTTTTGTCTTATTTCAAGTGTGCTAACTTAAAAGTAACTTTATAGCCAGATACAGATTGTAGTATTAAGTAAATAATTCCTTAGTATGGATGAGAAAGTACTAGTTCATTTGGCAGATTATTTCACTTAAATAAGACATTTTCCCATGTTATAAGTTAATTTATCCTCCAATAGAACTAGAACTTTTTCATCAATATTAAGGAATTATTTACTTAAAACAAGTGTGTATATCTTTCTGCAGCGTTACTTTCAAATTAGTTTTGTGTTACTTCAAGTGTGCTAAGATATTTGCACTAGAAACTAGACTAGAATTACTTGGTGAGATTTTGTGTTTTTGCAGTTGTTACATGCAGAAAGACTTCAGGGTGGGATTCAAACCAACGACCTTCAAGGTAACTGAGCTACCAACTGCAACTGTGCAGCCAAGGCGCAGCCACAATACAAGAAAGATTAAGAGGAAGAAAGAACTAATCAGTGGTGAACAGCTGGTTTGATCGCTCAGTGCATGACAAATGGTGAAATAAGGATAAAGAAGATTTTTTAATAGTTCATAGGAACAGCATGCAAGCAAAAAATAACGTGCAAACTGCTGCCAACAAGGCACTGGTGCATTTTAATGAGCCAGCAATGCCAAACACAAGAGAGAGGGCGTTTTTATTTTTTAATTATCTATTTTTTCAGTCAGGCAAATTAGCAGTTCACCACAGTTGGCTTGAAATCACAAAGAATTATTACACAGTTTGATATCAGAGGAAATTTGGTGAAGCAAACAGCAGCAGATGCTAACAGAGTAAAAGGAGAATAAAGAGCTGCTGATCAACATGGAGGTCCAGTCTAAACATGAAGGTCCAAGGGTCACCTGACAGCCTGTTTCACAAATAAAGTAGTTCTCATAAAAGTGCGTGCAAACAATTTAAGAAAATATTTGTTTCCAGACTGGAAGACCTGTGCGTGAACCTGCAGGACTGGATTCCTTGAGGTTGAGGATTTCTGCAGCCCTTTGAGTCGCAGTGCAGTTCAGTTCAGCATTTTTACCGGGAAGAACTTTAAAGTTGTCAACAGACTTATCAGAACTGCCTCTTCAACCCTATTTAAGCAAATGTAGCATTCAGGACACTTCTTACATGGGAAGAAGTGTCCCATGTAACACACTTCTGGATTTGACCAATCCAGCAGATTGGTCAAAGTGTAAAAATATTGATACAAATACCCCAAATCTGATCAAATTTACACCAAAAACTCCCAAAAACACATTTAATCTGCTGAGATTAGACCAGAAACAAAAGTCTTAAAGTATTTATGCAAACAGTCCAGCATTAATTGTCTCCAGTTAGACGTGGTGGTGACTTCATTTGGGAAAGTTTTTTTTCTGTGACGCGCTGGGAGATCGGATCAAAGCAGATTTATGTCGACAACACCAGGAAGTTTTTGGTAAAGAAAAGATGCGTCACGCTTTGCTGATTTTCTGGACGGCTTAAACGGGCTTAACTTTAACCTTTACTGTAAATCCATTGAAGAGACACTCCAACAACTCAAATTTAAAACTATACATTTTTTTATCATTGGCTCCTCTGAGTCAATGCTTTGTGTTGGACATGCATTTTTACATCTAGAGACAGAAAATTATGTCTTTTTCCAAAATAGCTCAAATGCAATCAGCCTCTGTGAAGATAAGTCATCAGATTTTGAGTTGGACTTTGCTGCAGCAAAGCATCGCTGCAGTTTGCTTCTGCTTGGTTTTTCCTTCATGGTGCGTTCAGGGTGAGGCTTTCCGTCTCTCACCACGTTTCACATGTTGGCCTAAAAGCCCAACCTCCTCTGTACACAGATTATGACAAACTATAAATAGGACTTTTCATGACTTTCTATGAATAGAGTCTTCTTGTCTTTTTCATCTTGCACAACTAGTGTTTGTGTCAACAGATTTTTTCTGCTTTAGATGTGGATCTCTGCAGCTGCACCAAAGCTACCAGTCTGTCACTTTAGGTAGACGCCCTTTAGGTTTTCAGCGGCGCTACACTGACTCCATTTTCATACCTCAAGATAAAATTTTATGACCTAATCCAGCTTTAAACTTCTCCACATTGTCCTGACCTGTCCTGTTTGACTCTGGGTGTTTAAGATGCTGTTTGTTCACTTAGGTTCTCAAACAAGCAAATAAAGAAACACAGCTGGATTTATCCAGACATTAACTTGGGATATTTAATAACTAGGGGATTTTTGCAAAGTTGTGTCTATGGAAGAGGTTTAGGGCTGCAGAAAGAAAAAAAATTCAGAATTTCTACTTTTTATTTTTCCTCCATATTTTAACTTTAATCTCAAAATTTTGACTTTGATCTTCTCAGTTCTCAGAATTCTGAGGTTAAAGTCAGAATTCTGGCTTTATTCCTCAGAATTCAGTTTTTATTTTACCTCAAAAGATTTATGTAAGAATTCTAAGAAATAGTCAGATAAAAAAATGTCTCCAAATTCTGACTTTAATCTCAGAATTCTTATAATTCTGAGATTAAAGTCAGAATTCTAGCAGAGAATTCTGAATTCTGTGAAAAAAATGAATTCTGAGCTTAAAAGTAAGAATTCTGACTTTTCTTAATCAGAATTTTGAATTTTTTCTAAGGAGATCAAAGTCAGAATTATAAGAAATAAATTTGAATTCTTAATTTTTCTCTAAATTCTGACTTTAACCTCAGAATTTTGACTTTTATCGTCTGAATTCTCAGAATTCCGAGATTAAAGTCAAAATTTTGACTTTTTTCTCAAAATTCTGACTTCTGATGTCAGAAGATTAAAGTAAGAATTCTAAGTTAAAAGTCAGAATTCTGAATTTTTTTTCCTCTAAATTCTGACTTTAATCTCAGAGTTCTGACATATTTTTCTAGAATTGTGACTTTTGATCTCAGAACATTAAAGTCTTTTTTTAATCCTCTTCTGTATATATGCCAATACATATGCCATGTTACATATGCCAATGTAACACGTTTTAGAGTTCTATATGTTCTTTTTTTTTTCATTTTCAGAAATATGTACTGCTTTGCGTTGGCCTATTTTCCTGTTAAAAAACAAAAAAAAAAACGTTGATGTTTGTTGTTATGCAGCAAAATCGGATAAAGTTCAAGGAGTGTGACTGCTTCTGTACATCTTTATGCAACACTTCAAAATACCGTAAATGGTGAGAATGATCAGTCCAGTGCAGCACTGGTGTTAAACCATAAACATAATCGAGATTAGGCTTACAATCACAGGAGTTCAAAGCTCACCTAGTTAATCTGTAAAAATGATCAGCAGCGCACAGAGTTACGGTACGACCGACGAGGTCATGATGTGAAATGATGAACTTGCTGAACAAGTTCTGCCTTTTCAAGATTCCTCAATGAATGCCAACACTTGTGTGTTGTTAAAGTAGGTGGTGTTGTTATCTGACAACCATGCAATAATCCCTTTGTTGATTGAGCTGCAGGTTGTTAGCATGTAGCACTTTGACTAGCATAAAAATAACACAACATACCCATTTTCAGCAGGTGCCTCATTTGATATGGGAGCTGGAGATTCCTCTGCCTTGTATTTGGTGTAGACGTCAGTGATGGACCTCATCAGGGTGCCGTTGACCATCACTTCAACTTTACAATCGCTAAAACATCACACACAAAAAATAAAAAAACAAAACACAAAACAAGGGATAATCACTGCAAAAAAAAAAAAAAAACTTCAGTAAACTTACTTTGGCTCAGATACGTTCAGGATGCTTTTAAATTCTATCATTGATTCATACCTGGAAGGGATGCAGGTGTGAAATGTTAGCTGCTGAATTTAGCTTATTCTGTACAAATGGGAGCTTTAACCAGAACTCACAGTGACTCCATGCTGCCTGCCCGCAGGACACTGGCTCTCTTTTCAACGCCACGATGGAAAACAAATAAATATACAAGCACAACGTCAGTATAAGTCACAGTTTGGGACTTTTGTTTTTACATGTGCTGTTCCAGGTTAACATTTAGAAATGTCACCTTTAGTAGAGTGTTTAATCAGATTTAGGCAGAGTGCCCCAGAAAATTGTATCAGTTGTAAATTAGTATCAGTACTGATACTAAAGTATCAGTATCAGCTTTAGTACTGATACTAAAGTATCAGTACTAAAGCTGCCCTAAGATGGCAGCTTTTTACTCAATTAAAAGTAAAAAGCTGCCATCAGTATGTATCATCTTAGGGATGGAGTGTTAAGAAAATGTGCAATTTCAGTTGCATGCACTGCAAAAACATAAAATCTTAGCAAGTATTTTTGGTCTAGTTTCCAGTAGCAAACTTGAAATCTGCCAAAACTAAAACACAGGTAACTTTTAGCATGACATAGGAGCTTGCTTTAAGTCAATAATTTCTTAATATTGAATAAGATATTTTCCCCATATCATAAGTTGATTTATCTGCCAATAGAACTAGAACTTTTTAATCAATATTAAGGAATTATTTTCTTAAAACAAGCCTCTATATCTTGCTGAAAAGTTACTTTTAAGTTAGTTGGTCATATTTTAAGTGTAATAAGATATTTGCACTAGCAACTAGACCAGAAAGACTTGGTAAGATTTTGTGTTTTTGCTGCAGTGTTATCACTGAATTATGTGAAATTACCACAAAATTATGTGTACCAGAGTGATCAATGTCCTATGTACTCTGTATTTGGTAAAAAAAAATAAAAAATAAAAAGTCTACCAAGTACTGAGTAACTCATCAATTTATCAATTTATCAATCATTTAATATTTAAAAATGACATAATCAGATGGATCAAAATATAAAGTTAAATGGACATTTTGTTATTTTAAGGACCAAATTTACAATAATACATATAAGTAGCAAAAAATAACAAAATCAGGCAAAAGAAAGTGTTTCCAAATCAGTTTCTTTCAATAAAAAACTTATGAAACTTTCACAAAAACTGCAGGTGTGAGTCTCTGTCTGGTGAATTTTCGTTAAAACATGTTTGTTTTTCATTCAGTGGGTAGAAAACCCAGACATTTTACTCAAGTAAGAGTAGAAATACTTTATAATAAAACTACTCAAGTAAAAGTAAAAAGTAAAGTGTAATGAAAATACTGAAAAAAATATATTTTCCAAAAATTGACTCATTTAAATGTAACTCAGTAAATATAACTAGTTAATACCCAACTCTGCATTTACTGCAGTGGTTCTACTTCAACATGTTATGTTGAAGTAGAACCAACATAACATGTTGGTTCTACTTCAACATGTTATGTTGAAGTAGAACCTTTAAACTGGCTGGTTTCCTGGATTGGAGCTGGTTTTTTAAGCTTAGTCTGAATACTTTTGGAAGGTTTGAGTCATTCCAGAAGCTTAAATGGACTTTATTATGTATTTTCCAGGCATATGGTGCCATTTTATAGCACAATCAAGTAACTGTGCTATATTCAGTTGTTATAAAAATGGTATATATGGTATATAAAGTCATCACCTTCCTAAAGTAATATATTTTTGGTCAAAAGTGCTCTATTGTTTTAGGAAGGTGACAAAATATGACTTCGATATTCAACACCTTGAAAATGTGTCTCTGTCTCTTTAAAAACTCCCGCTCTTTCTGAAACTCCGCCCACAGGAAGTCATCAAATCCACTATTAACCCTTTAACGACTGATACTGGGCGAAATTTACACCTTAAAACTAGTTTAAAATTTGCAGCTGTCCATGGAGAAAAGCCAAATGTATTCATGGAAAGAAAATATGATCAGATGAGACAAAGATTAAGCTATTATAACTCTAAAGAGTATTCTTTCTACCCAACTGTAACATGGTACTGTGCATAGATTTGAGTCCGTATTTTTAAGATCTTGACAAAAAAAAAATCCCAAAGCTTCTAAGCCTTTTTGTTGACTTTTTGAATAAAAGACAAACATTTTAAGTTATAAGTTAATTAATAATCAGCATAGCAGGCTACCTTTCGGTTTGACTTGGGATAGTCATAGTCATTAACAGGCTCAGAGGTCGGTCTCCTGGAACTATCTTCCACCTGACAAACAATCGGAAAGCAGCATGACTTGGTGTTGATAGTCTTCCCAAACGAAATGTAGCGTTGTGCACAAGCTGCAGATACGTACCAGTTCTTCAGTGTTCCCGTCTGCAGCTTTGGAGGAAGGGTCCGAAAAGGACCTAAGCTTCAGTAATGACTGGAAAACAAAGACAATAATGTTATTTAATGTGCATAATATTTATTTATGCTGGTGGCAGTGAGTTATGTTGGCACATAAAACACACCAGCATGACCTTGGAAGATGGGTAGAAAAGTAAAGGTATACTCACAGATGGCAAAGAGATTTTACTGGCGTCATTCTCATCTTCTTCTTTCTTTTTAAGAAAAGGCACCTGCAAACCAGCAAGTAATTGTCTTATTACTATGAAATCACAAGTCTGATCTGCATGTCTTTCAAGCGAACCAGGTTTGTCACATTTTTAATGATTTCAGATTTTAACCACTTTTAAACTCTAAACCTAAAGCATTTTTTCTACAATCTTGTGATGGGCATGTAGGAAAGTGTTATCGTCGTTTCCATAGAAATATCAACATGTTCAGGAAGTCTTTGGGTTTTTCTCACACCTGGTAGATTCAGTCCAATTAAATGGGGACCAAAATTGTTAAATTTAAAAAAAATTAAATAAAATAAAAATTCAGCTGCTGCAGTTCACTTTAGCGCTGCACTGTGTCAAACTGACTAAACTTATGATCGACCTGTTCGCCCATTCCCCTGTGGTGGCGCTGTACCGATAACCACTGGATGAAACGACGCGAAAACCACAGAAGAAGACACGAGCGCAACTTCCTTCTTCACGAAATGTAAACAAAGATTAAGTGGCGTCAGATTGTAGCGGCCTTTTGTCTTTCTCAATAGACTACAAGCGATTTCTGATGCTAACGTTAAAATCGCGACTTTGTTTTAGTTGTATTTACCCAGAATGCTTTGCTTTGTAGTCCGAGTCCACTGCAACCAAACCGAGACTTGGGTTTTTAGACGGACCGGAGTTCGCCTTTTTGACTCCCATCAGAATGAGATGACGCATTTACACCTCCCCAAACGAACCGGACTTTCGATATAAACGAACCAGAGTTGGAATAAAACGGACTAAACAGGCTAAATAGTTTAGTCCGCTTTCTTTGTTGGCAGATATAAACATCTACTGGAACCGAGCTCCTGGTTAAAAACACTTTCAGTGAAATTATTCACCAAAAAGTTACATAACATAAATTTTACAGTCCTGATGAATTAACAGGACACAGTTAAAATGTTTTTTATTACATCTCGACTAACCTGGGGCTCTGGGGCAGAAAACTTTCTCCGGTGAAGAGGGTTTGAAATTGTCTGATAGAACAGGAAAAGAAAAGTATTTTTATTCAGAATCTGATGATGATCTGATACTACTTCATGGAACAACAGTTTGGGGAGTTTTCTTTTTTATTTTCAGGGAGTCAAAACAAAAACAGAATTGTGAGTTTGAGAACTGGAAAGGAAATAAAACGAAACAACAGTTTCTGGACAAGAAAGTGTTATTTAAGGAGAAGAAAAGCTCTTTTGTCAAGTTCCTGCATTATAGCCTCACTAAAGTATTCATATCCAGTTCACATTGTGTTACAACTACGAATCATAATGTGTTTCACTAAGATTTAAATTGATGTAATCCGAGTATAAATCAGCTGTTCTGTGAACAAACAGCATCATCTAAGGGACACGGCAAACAGGTGGAAAAGTTATTAAAAGCAGGATTGGGTTATAAAACAAGTTTTGACTATCTTAGGAAAAACTCTGGCACAAATGAACCAGAAATGGCTGATGTTGTGCAATAATTTAACTTTTTTTTTTACTTTGTACTTCAGATTTTATATTTATTTTTGTTATTCTTGCCTATTTTTAAACTGTGCTGACTTTCTTTATGTGTTTATGTGAGCTTGTGCAACATAATTTTATTCTGCATTGTGTCTTAAAGTAAATTTTGAATCTAGAATCGACTTTGTGTTGGTCTATCATATAAAATCCCAATAAAATTAATGAACATTTCAGTTTCTAAAACAGAAAGTTTAAAATATTTAAAGCATAGTTTAAAAAATTATTTTTTAAAATACATATTTAAAAAATATACATTTAAAATATATATCTTTTTTATTCTAACATATTATATTGTAATATAATAGTTATTCTATTACTAATGTAATAAAATAATTTTTCTAATTAATTTTATTGGAATTATTACAACAAAATAATTATTTGAATTGTTTCTCAAATTGAAAAATTATTTGCAAGGTTTTATGTACAAGTGGTCCTGCAAGAAAAATGACAGCATAGGTTATTAACCCTGTTCCTTAATCATCATAAAATATATTTTAGAGAATATTAAAGCTGCTCTTGAATATTTGCACAACATAAAATAAACTCCACATGCTTACATCAATGACTGGCTGCCCGTTGCTGATTTCCTAGACGAGAAGGATGAAAAAAATCAATAAATAAATAAACAACATGGTATTTAAGTGGAAATAAAACTATTCTCAATGCAACAGAAAACATAAGGAGCATGGAAGAAGGCGTAAAAGCTTAATGCACCTCTGATTTGAGAAATTTATGAGGACGATTTTTCAGGGCTTCAAACAGGTCAGTGAACCAGCCGTCCGCCTCCGAGCTAAAAGGGGAAAAAGGCAATTCTGAGACTCAACAAATCACATCTGTGACATTTTAATTTCAAATCTAGTTCCAAAAATCAAATCCAGGGAGGGAACGCCAACACTTAGCAGAGATTTATTTTGTGGAAAAGCCATTATCAGATGATTGCCTAGTGGAAAGGGGAAAGGAGCACCATCATTTGTTTTTGGCTGGTTTAACTCTAAAAACAGTAATTGGTGAATCATGTTTAAGGAAGTGATTCATGGAAATACATTAAAATGATGCCAACTGCGTTCACACACAAAATGATTCAATCACAGTCAGAGCTGCACCTGCAAACACGACAAATTCAGGTAAAACGTGGAACTGAAAGTGCAATATGTGCAAAGCACAGATCTGCTGAGTGAGATATACTGAGATCTAACTCAATGTGATTGTGCATATTTAACGGTGCAGTATATAACATATTTTTTACATATTTGTTGAAACTGTCACGTATCACGCAAAAAGGGTAAAAAAAAATAAAAATAAAAATTCAACAAAAGCAGAACCTTCTAACCTGTTCTCCGCAATGAGGAAGTAGTCCCGGTTCCCTGCCCTGAGGTACACCACACACGATGGGGAGCATTTAAAACTCCTCTGGACCCATTCCCATTTCTGGTGATGTTGAGGGTTCCCATACAACAGTGAGATTCTGGCAGAGAGACACAGTGTCATTTTAACCTCCCTTAAGCATTTTGAAAGCAGCAAATTAGCCTGAGATTGATGCAACATGGTGAAAACATGAGAACGTACTGCGTCATGTCTATGGCTCCAAGCGGGTTGACCCGGTCCTCTGCATTTCTGTAGTACCTGAGCTGATAGTCGTTCTCTGGGGACTTGTAAAGCACAAAGAAACGCCTCTTCCACTGCAGGAGAAATAACAAATAAGACATTTAGTTATAGAAAACAAAAACTGCACAGAGTTGCAATAAAAGTGAGAAAAAGTTCCTGACCTCTGACTTCAAACGCTTTTGAGGAGGAGACTTGAGCAAGTATCCAGACCTGATTTCTTGTGCATTTGTGATTGAGTTGTAAAACACTGAACTTCCTGCAGGATAAAATAACTATTTAGTGATTAAATTCTGTGTTTAATTTAATTTTTAAAAAAAACATTGTCAGTAAATATTAGATTAAAATAATTATTGGTTATCTAAAAATAAAATACATTGTTAATTTAAAACTAACAAAAATAACCTAAAAATGCTAAAAAGAAAAATAACAAAAATATTGATTGGTCTAAATACAAATTACAACATTCAGACTAAAGTCTTAGTGACTAGTAAACTTTAAAATATTCAAATCAATGCATGAATTTAAAGTTAACAGAATAAAACCTGCAAGATTTGCTAAAAATGACAGAAATATTTGGTCTTACTACAAATGACAACATTCAGACTAAAGGTTTGGTGACTAGCAAGCTTTAAAATATTTACATTAAAAATCCAGAAACAGTATGTTACCTGATGCGCTCCTGTCTCTTTTAGCCATTTTGATCAATTGCACCTAAACAAAAGTAACATGAGATCATCTCATCAGAACCACTTCAAAACTGCATTGTTACAGATGATATTTAAAGTGTAAATTCACAGTAACTTCACTCATGGAAACTGCAAAAAGTCAAGAACAAAAGCAGCCAGGTGAGCATTCACAATATAACTTAATTTTTGCACAGAATAATGTTCTACACATGTGAATTCAGATTAGAAACAGATAATAAAATAGAACACATGTAAGAAACATGGCGCCGTGTCCCTGTCCGTACCTGTACAGGGATCCGAGTCGCTCCACTGTCTTCACCAGAATAGCGATTTGACAACAAGGCTGCATGCTTTTCTGTACCTGACAACCAGTGACAGCATCAACCTCAGAACTGGTGTTTCTGGTTTTCCGCCGCCGACTTGTTTCAGACTCTACCTGCGTTGTCTTCAGACTCCAGAAGGTTTCTTAAGGCCCAGCTTTCCTGTGGAAAAATACCCCTTAATTTGACAGGTTGATTGTTTCCAGTTCCTGTGATTTCTATTATAAATGGATAAAAATAATATGGTATATTTTCAAAGAATAACAGAATGTATCATTTACCTTCAAGATTTTAAGATTTTGAAATGAAACCACAAACTTTAACATATTTATCGGGATTTTTAAGACCAAAACAAAACAGTATTTATTTGTGAAGATAGAGAAGGTTGGAGGTAGTAACTAGTGAGATTTACTCAACTACATTTTATTTTATTATAAAGTCTTTCTACTCTTCCTTGAGTAAAATGTCTGGATTTTCTGCCCACTGAATAAAACAACAAACATGTTTCAACCAAATGTTCACCAGACTCACCTGCAGTTTTTGTTAAAGTTTTATAAGTTTTTTTATTGAAAGAAACTGATTTGGAAATAAATATTTCACCTGATTTTGTTAATTTTTACATTTTATATGAATTTTTGTCATTTTCAGCCTTAAAACACCAAAATTTCCATTCAACTTTATATTTTGGTCTGTCTGACTGTGTCATTTTTAAATATTAATGATTGATAATTTGATCAGTTACTCAGTACGTGAGGAGTCTTTTTTTTTTTTTACCAAGTACATGGGATATAAGATATTGATCACTCTGCTATACGTAATTTTGTGATCATTTCACATAATTCAACGATACACTGCAAAAACACAAAATCTTACCAAGTATTTCTGGTTCAGTTTCTAGTTTGAATATCTTATTACACTTAAATTAAGACCAACTAACTTAAAAGTAACTTTTCAGCAAGATATAGAGGCTTGTTTTAAGAAAATAATTCCTTAATATTGATTAAAAAGTTCTAGATTATTGGCAGATAAATAAATTTATTATATGGGAAAAATATCTTGTTATAAGTTAGATAATTTGCCAATGGAAATAGTACTTTTTTCACTGATATTATGAATTTATTGATTTAAAACAAGCTCCTATGTCTTGCTAAAAGTTACCTGTATGTTAGTTTTGGCTTATTTCAAATACTTTGTAAGATTTAGTGTTTTTGCAGTGCATGCAAAATGTTTGTGGTGTGAAACTAAAATGGCACATCTTCTTAACACTCCACCCCTAAGACGACACAGACTGATGGCAGCTTTATGCTGTGAGGTTGCTTTTATTAGAAGAGGAAAATGAAATGTTTTTAGGTTTGCTGCAAGGATAAACTGATCTAATTTAAGGGAAAATTTGTTAAAAATAAATAAATAAATAAATACCTGTTAGGAGAAAAGGGCAGAGAAATAGTTTTATTCTCACAGTTGTGGTTGCAACAAAAGGTGGTGCACACTTTTCAGATTTTAATTCAAATTAATGTTTTCAAAACTCGTGCTTTGTTTTCCTCTTATTTCACCGCTTTGCACCACTTTTCTATTCGTCTTCCACATAAAATCCCTTTAAAACACGTTGACGTTTTTGCTTGTAGCCTCACCAACATGCATGGAGTTAACAACAAACATTGCTGTAGGCTGTGAAGCAAACGAAATTAAACGCTGAGGATATTTCTGCAAAGTGGCAGTTCCCCAATTAAGACGTTATCCTGCAAAAAGATGGCATGTCAGCAAAACGTCAACGGAGTCACAGTCAGTGTTAGACCCCTGCTGCTCCCTCCATGCCATCTGATTACAAACACGCAGCACATCAGGAGGAACAGGGAGATAGAGGTCAGTCGGGGTTCTGTGTTGCAGCATCAATATTAATTTAAATTGACGTCACTGAGGGAGATAGCTTAATCCAGAGCTTAATTTTGGTGCATTTGACGTCTGTCTGCTTGTGCACAGGCCAGTTTTTGCATGTAAAATTTGTGGGTCATTGCAGGAAATGTAAAAAACCCCCAAAAAAACAGCATCAGTGAGACTCAACAGCTGCTCACATGTGCGCTTGCTGTAATTATGCAGAACAAAGTTTTCTTTATGGATTGTACGTGACCCACAAAGCAGCATTCATGTCTCAAAAATACTTCAAACACCCCTTTTTACATGTTCATGTAGGTCACAATCAAATGCTCTGACATTAATAGAGCTCTGATGGGCTTGATCTTTAGTAGGACATGGCATCCCTTTTTTATGCAAATCTGTCAGTTTTCATGAATATTTGTCCTTATACGTCTAAAATCTTGTTCCTGCTTGTCTTCAAAGTTTAGATTTGAGGCCTGAACTCATTAAATAAGCAAGATGAGTATCCATGTGTCTCCTGTGCAGATAATTACTATCAGATTTGATTATTAATGAGTAGCAACATCCATTTTACTGAAGGATCAGATGTTTTTTAAATGCCTTCTGATTCCTTTTAAAACTCAATGAAACCAGGATGCATAATTTTAAAACTTTTTCCACATAAAATGTGACCTTTCTGCAAAAACATGCAAATATCTTAGTTGCAAAAGTGTTCTGATCCTTAAACTTAAACCTAGGTGAGAAAAATTTTCAGCCTTCAGTCTTGACTTCACTTCCACCAAATCAGATCATCTGAAATAAAGTTCTTGCATTTTTCACACTTGCATCCTTTAGAAAAAGTCGAAGTTTGCAGAGAGGCTACAAAGAATCATAAGGGTATTTTTCTACAAATCTGTCAGTAGAGGGAAAGATGCAAAATATTCCACATGTGACAACAATCTTCTGTATTTTCCAATTGTCTAGTCTAAGGAGTAAGATTACAAGGGCTTTTCTTCCAAAGACAACATCCTGGCCTGGTTAAAATCTTAAATACTACATCACAATAACGCTTTCCTTATAGATTACCAACAAAAAGTTCATAAATATGTCATTAATTCATCTCTAAACACGTTATAAATCATTAATAACTGTTTATTATGCATTAATTAAACTCAGAATGAGACAAAAGCTTCATTTGTCAAATAGCGAGCCAAGTTTCTTCACCATTTATTTTATCTAGAGTTGTTATACTAAACACTTCAGACTACCTTGTAAGAACAATAATTGCAAATAGCTTCCTTCTCACCCTTAATTAATGCCTAATAAACAGTTATTAATGATTTATTAAGTGTTTATAGATGAATGAGTAACATAACTATGAACTCTAAGCGGATCCTTATTGTAAAATTGTACCAGATCTTAAAAAAACTTTTAGGAAAAGTGTGTAATATTCTGTTTCAATCAAAATTGAAGGTTTTCCGAAAACAACTCAGAGAATCGCCAAAGAATGACAATGAAGCACGGTGGTGGCAGTATAATACTACTACTGGTAGTGCAACTTCTATAGCTTGAAATCACCTCTTGGGAATAAATAAAGTTGAAATGAATCATTATGAATATTTCAAGACATCAGTCAAAACATTCAGGGATGTTTACTTAACCTAAAGAAGAAGTCGTGTTTATTATTTTGTTGTTGAGTTTCTAAAAAATTTCAATAATTTTTCATCTTTATCTTGTAAAAGACTTTAGAGGTTTAATTTTGGACTGGTTGTGAACTTATCTGGCAAAAATAAAGCTTTCGTATTAGATAATTTTACATCCAACTGTTGTGTCTATTTTTATTCTGAGGTGCAACAAGGTTCAACACTTTGTCCCCTCATTTTTTTCTCCCTTATATTCTTCATTTGGTCTCCTTTTTGGAGTCATTTCACCTCAAGAATGCCTTGACAACATCAAAACTGTGATGTTTTGAACCTCTGTTTAGTGCAAACAAAGCGGAAGTTATTCTGTTCGGATTGGGCAGTACCTCTGATTTTAAATCTTCCTTGCATGCCTTACATTAAACGCACCGTTACAAACCTTACAGATTATGAACAATGGTTTTAAGTTTCTTCCAGTTGAGGCAGAACAAAACAAGAATCTGTTTTGAGAAAATGTAACATTTTGTCTTGCTTAATTTTTACTTATTTTACTGGAGTTTCATTGCTTGTGTGTTTTTATCCTTATTTATATTTATATTATACAGCATGCTGGTTCATCTCTTGTTTTAAAAGATGCTGAGTTATAAAGTGGATTTTGCAGCAGTGTTTTATGCAAATCTTTCAGCCTTTGTTTCCTCTGTCTGCATGTTTCTGCCTCTTGACTCCTGAGCGTGTAAAGCGAAAATCACCTGTACATACAAAGAGAAGCCCTCATCTGCAGACTGGAGAGACTTGCAGCCAAGTAGGCGGAGAAAGCAGTAAACCGGTACTGCTGTTTGACTGATGGCTTTCAGAAGTCAGAAAGAAAACAGGGCACGAAACGCTGATGTCTGACATTTGCTGCTGTTTGCCTGCAGACTCATAGCTAACGCATGTAAAATAATAGAAGCAGAGAGCACACAGTGCAAAGTTTGACTTTGATCAGGCATTCGGTGCAGGTTATTGATGAGAGAGAGATTTTCTCAGCAGTCATCAGTCTTTGTCAGTTTAATTGTC
The DNA here is from genome assembly GCF_000485575.1 of Poecilia formosa. Lineage (NCBI taxonomy): Eukaryota > Metazoa > Chordata > Actinopteri > Cyprinodontiformes > Poeciliidae > Poecilia > Poecilia formosa. Next base: position 312,504 of record NW_006800287.1, read on the forward strand.
TGAACATTGCGTTCTGAGGCAAACCTTTTGCATTTTGCAGGGTTATGCTTCCTCTTCAGCCATCAGGTTTTATTTTGGAACATGCATCCTTGCTCTGCTGCAGTACATTCACTCGAAGGTTAAGTGAGTTATGAATTTCAAAATGCACTTTTGTTCATTTCAAACTTTGAAAGAAAGAAAGAAAGAAAGAAAGAAAGAAAGAAAGAAAGAAAGAAAGAAAGAAAGAAAGAAAGAAAGAAAGAAAGAAAGAAAGAAAGAAAGAANAAAGAAAGAAAGAAAGAAAGAAAGAAAGAAAGAAAGAAAGAAAGAAAGAAAGAAAGAAAGAAAGAAAGAAAGAAAGAAAGAAAGAAAGAAAATTGCCCTTGCAATCATTCCAGATCGTCATACCCCATCAACTTTAATCAAACAAAGTGTATGAAAGTAGCTTGTTGGAGTTTGGGGGTTTTGTTTGCTGCTCCATTAATGTGTCCTGCTTTTGAAGGGGCTGTTAAACAACTTGTTCCGGAAATTAAACAACGAATAAATTAATCACCGGGCATACAGCGGGGAAGCAATCTGCAGTGCTATTAATCTTCATTACCAAAGCACACTCCAGCTTCTCACGTGAGACTGTTTGCAGTTTGCTGTGGTTTTATATTTAGTTTAAGCCTTGAGTGCTTAATATTTCACAGGTTACAACCACAAATGAATGTACCGTTTTTTTTTCGGACATGATTCAAACATGGTTCCTATGTTTTGAACCATGCGGCTTGTAGCCCGGTGGAGAAGTGACCCGGCTTTTCTGTGGATTTTTCTTCAACCACCAGGGGGCTCTGTAGCAGGAAGTGACTCATTGGAAGTCAACATTAGAAATCAAAGAAGAAAGTGATACTTTTTCATTTAGAACAAGCACATGCTAGCAGCAGGCACGACGGAGAAATGTTTTCAAACTCATACCCCGTCATCATGGAAACAACACGAAGATATCCATATATGATGCCGCTTTTAAATTGAAGGAAATCGATCTGGCAGTACAGGAGGGAAACAGAGCCACAGCACGTAACGAATCCATGGCTTTGGAGACGGGGAGCTGATTTATTAAGGTGAAAAACCGAGCGGCGGAGATACCAGCGGCTTATATATGTACGTTTCCAGTAAAAAAAAAACAACAACAAAAAACTTTGTAGGTGCGCTCTATAGTCCGGAAAATACTAGTTTTTTACATTGAAAAAAAAAATAATAAAAAGAACCACAGCAGAGGATTTGGCGAGTTTTAGATTTTGAACCAAAGTGTGTGAGTTTGTGAAAGATAAACTTACAGCAGCAAGTTGTGCTAACTTTTATTAATTTTGTCAAAGACCTCCAATAGTTGAAAAAACTAGAGTTTTTATTTTAACACTTAAAAAAACTAATAGAAGAAAAAGACAGGAGCGGAAACTGTTTCCCAGAATGCTTAGCAGCATGTTTTTGTATCCTGAGATGGAAGTGCGTTACATTGATCAGACACTTGTCTTATTAAGGCAAATGTTTATTATAATGTCCTGTTCACACTGTTTCTTTCTCAACTGAATTCATTGAGATGTTTAATAAAATTCATTATCAGATCAGAAGTTTTGTTCATGCAATTTGAAACAATAATTTAAATTATTCAAAAGTAAAATAAGTATTTATTTTAACTTGATATTGTGAGTAAAATAATACATAAATGTGGCTCTTTAACAAGGTGAGTGCAGTTTTTTTTCTAGCGCATTCTGAAATAATTATTTGGTTTAAACTGCAGCTTTTAGTTAAAACTCACAATTCAAGATTAGTAAACCTAAAAATAAAACAATGTTTTACAGTGTTCTAATGTTTTACAGTCAATTACTTTCAGCAGGGTCAAAGTTATTTCCAAAAACCTTGACTTCCTGCAGGACAATGATATTAAACATACAACCAGAGCTACAACAGGGAAGCTTAATGTGTTGGAACGGCCTAGTCAAAGTGCTGATCTAAATCCCAATTGAAATATAAGACAATAATTGAAAGGTGACGTTCACAGATCTATCAAATGTGATTCATTTTGAGTTGTTTTGCAGAGAAAAAGCTAAAAGTTTGAGACTTGTGGAGTCATAAAGGCTTCCATCTATAACACTTTTGACTTCTGAGCCAATAAGATTTTAAAAAACGTGTTTTGTTTTTCCTTCCACTTCACAATTATTAGCTTGATTTTGTTTTATCAAGTCTAGTTTGTTTGTATATAACATTTCAGCAATATGACATCTTGAAAACATTATCCAGTCATCAGTTATGAAACATTTATTTTGTGAAACCCCATAATCAAAATCACTCAGGGAAAATACATCAATTATGTTGATGAATGTTCCAGTTATTATGAATCAAAGGTTCCCAAAAAGGCTTGATTTATAGGCACTCAGTGTTTCAGCTGTGTTGCAGGTTTCTGGAAGTTTGTTCCAGATTTGTGGTGCATAGAAGCTGAATGCTGCTTCTCCATGTTTGGTTTTGGTTCTGGCTCTGCTCTGCATCCCCAGAACCAGAAGACCTGAGAGGTCTGGAAGGTTGCTATGACAACAGCAGATCTTTAATGTATTGTGGTGCTAAGTCATTCAGTAATTTATAAAATAGCAACAGTTTCAAAGTTTATTCTCTCAGTGTAAGGACTTTAAAACTGGGCTGACATGATCTAACTTCCTGGTTTTAGTCAGAACAGCAGCAGCAGCGTTCTGGATCAGCTGCAGCTGGAGGATTGATTTTTTTTAGGCAGACCTGAAAGGACACTGTTGCAGTAATCAATGCAACTTAGAACAGATAAATGTGTGGATGTGCCAAAACTTTCTTCAACTGAACGGAAACAAACTGAAGTTATCATCTTTGGACCTAAAGAGGAACACAGAACTTCAGTTATTAAAGCTGGAAACTAGAGATCAGGCTGAACTCTGACCTGAACCTTCAGAGCCACATAAAGACGGTTACAAAGTCGACCTTCTATCACCTGAAGAACATTACTAATGTCTCAGCAAGATCTAGAGAAACTCATCCATGTGTTTATCTTTAGTTGCATCGATTACTGCAACAGCATCTTCTCAGGTCTGCCTAACAAATCAATCCTCCAGCTGCAGCTGATCCAGAACGCTGCTGCTGGAGTTCTGACTAAAACCAGGAAGTTAGAGCACATCACCCAGTTCTAAAGACTTTCCACTGGCTCCCTGTAGCTCAGAGGATAGATGTTAAAATACCCTTAGTTTATAAATCACTGACCAGTTTAGCACCACCACACATTAAAGATCTGCTGTTGTCATAGCAACCTTCTAGACCCCTCAGGTCTTCTGGTTCTGGTTCTGCTCTGCATCCCCAGAACCAGAACCAAGCACGGAGAAGCAGCATTCAGCTTCTATGCACCACAAATCTGGAACAAACTTCCTGAAAACTGCAAAACAGCTGAAACACTGACTTCTTTTAAATCTAGACTAAAAACCTAACCTGTTAGATTTGCTTTTGAAACATGAAATGAAACATTAATCAACATGTGGCACTTGACAAAATGTAATGCTCCAGTTGTTGGTTATTGTGTTTTTATGACATAAAGCACTTTAAACTGCCCTCTTCCTGAAATGTGCTATATAAATAAACTCAATTGATTGATTGAACTAAAGATAAACACATGGATGAGTTTCTCTAGATCTTACTGAGACATTAGTCCTCTAATCCTGGAAATGTTCTTCAGGTGATGGAAGGCTGACTTTGTAACAGTCTTTATGTGGCTCTGAAGGTTCGGGTCAGAGTCCATCACTACTCATTCAAATAATTGTAAAAGCTATTCAAATATGTTACACATATTCTCATCTAAAGATGAAGTATGAATCGGCTTTGCGCGTGTTTGAGGATTTACCAGAACGTGACTCAAAGGACTCCAGAGATACCAAAGATTTTTTCTTTTCTTTTCATCACGCAGGGAATACACAAAGAAAAGTACCTGATATCTGGATTACCTTCCCGCTCACAGCTACTGTTTACTTCCTGGAAAGAAATGTAAAAGTTCCTCATTTTCAAGGATGATTCATTCTCCATCGTCATGACCTAGTTTCAGTCTGCAAATATTTGTGCTCTTTAGCATTAATCTCAGTTGATTTCTAAAGATTATTCTCTAAATTGTGTCCTATTTAAATAAAGTTTATATCTGAGAATCTGAGTGAGATGGATGAGTTTAAGAATAATCTCCTGCTGAGTCAATTGCCTGTTTTTTGTTGTTTTTTTTTATCAGATCCCACATCCCTGTCACTGAAAAGTAATTTCACCGAAACAGGAAGGTAATCTGATTGAGAAAACAAAGAATGTACAGGAAGAGGCGTGTTTGTCATAGTCGTAAAAAAACAACAGACTTTAGGTGTTGTCCCTAACAAAAACTGACTGAATCTATTAGACACACGTTGCCATACATGTTTGTCTCGTCACTAATGTGCAAAGTATGTTTTGATTGCTTTAATGTGATCGCGCTAATAAAAAATGACGCAGTTAATTACACCATAAATTCATGTTTAATTACAGAAGCATTCCTCTGATTTCAAGTTATTTAAACAATGAATTGTCCAAAAAACTTGACCAAATTATGCATTTAAATTCAAATCTTTTAAAATATATTCCTGAGGAACACAGCATTTAAAATCTGGAAAGCATTTAAACAAACATCTTATTAAAGTTGTTTTTGTTAAGTTTTCATTTCAAAACAAGGGGAACAAGCATTCGCTCCAGCTCAGTCCTGACACCAAATCACTGATCAGAGGTCCAAGAACTGCACTGATTGCACACATGTAGCATTTATGCTAATGATATCAAAATAAATACACATTACAGAGGAAAAGAGAAAAGCAGAATAATAAAAGCACATATGATTTCCTTCCACCATCATTTTTACCAATACATGCAATCACAAAGAGTAATAATAAAGCAAAAAACAAGAGTGCATATTGTGGAAAAGTGGATTGTGTAAATATAGGTTAGTTATTGGCCAGTAATAGCTGCCGCTGTGACTTTAACAACCAACAAATGTCATGTTTATGTATTTAAATATTTATTTTACCAATAACAATCAATTCTTGATGCTTATTTTAAACACTCTCAAAGTGTACAAATGCTTCAAAATTGTTTTTTTTTTTGTAGTTTTTTTGTTTTCGCTAAAAATATCTGTAAACTACAAAACAATGTAAGTGAAGACGGAGTACAACACTAATATACAGTGAAATGATGTGAAGTGTGCTCCAGGTCCCGGTCCGGTTCAAATGCTTAGTCATTCTGAATGGCCTTTTTGGTGATAAATAAAATATAATGCTATAAAATAATAATAATAATAATAATAGAAAAATCGCCTAACTAATTTCTTGGACCCTTTTGAATAAATAGATGAACAGGTTAATGCTAATTAATTAAACAAATCTCACTTATTTGGGTTTGAACAAGATGGCAGCTAAACTGTTTGTGCTTCATGCTCGACTCAAAGTTAGAACAAAATCACTACACAGCAAAATATCACGCCTCCTAATCCTCCACATGTAGGTGAGAGATTAAACATGACATCTGATGGGACAGTGAGGAACCTGAGGATGCTAGCATGTTGCTACCAACTTAGTTACAGGAAAGGCTGAGATGTTGAGCGTTGTAACAATGCTGCAGTCGGAGGAGTTTAAGCTTTTCTTAATTGACTGCTACTAAATCTGACAGCTGAAACTTTAAAAACATTCACATCTGAAAATGATCTGCTCCATTTTCCTGATCTAGACGGTCGTTCCAAATTATTTGTGGCAACTTTTGTCTAAGTCAGTTTATGATTATTTTTGCTATGATTATTGTTTCTGACCAATCGCCTGGGATCTGTTCAAACTTGACATTCACTTTAGCAAATACAAACTAAAAATCTTCAACTAAATAAAATTATGTGCAGAAATTATTCAGGCTGTAAACGTTACTTTGCCAGTTATGTGTGTTTCCCTTAAAGCTGCAGTATGTAGCTTACAAAAAGATGTTTTTTCCATATTTATTAAAACTGTCACCAAGTTGAGACAGCGCAATCGTACAACTGCAGTAAAAGCAACTGATCAGAGCCAGGAGGAAGGTCTTAGCGCTGTCAATCATCCTCATATACTTGCTGCTAAATGTACTAATGGCAGAGAAACAACTTACGGTTTCAGAAAAACCACATATCCGCCATAATTGGTGGCTATGCTAGCTAGCATTAGCACTCGTGGCAGGCTGTGTTGTGGTGGACCAGGGGGTGAACATGAGTGATTGACAGCGCTAAAACCCTCCTCCTGGCTCTGATTGGTTGTTTCTGACGGAGCGGTGTATTTCTACAGCTGGTACTGGGAACACTGGGAGAAAGTAGGGGAACTAGATTGTCTCAAATTTTACAGTCAAAACATAATGATAATTTTACAAAATATGTAAAAACTATATATTTTTTAATAAACGGTACATACTGCAGCTTTTTAAGAGTCAATTTTTTTTGTTCAACTATTGTAATGATGCTGAATAATATGACCTGTTAAAAAATAAAGCTGTATATTAGAGCTCATTAGAGCAGCTGAAACACGTAGTTTAGAGCTAAATAATATATATAAAAAAAACAATCTTTGTACTATTATAGTCCTTCTGTTGTGCAAATTCAAAGCTGAAATTTAAATTAAAATAAATAAAAAACCAGAAGAACAGCAAAAACTACCCTTTTCAACCGCCTTTGGAAATAAAAACATTTATTTTGATGTGAGAACAATCCTAAAGCTCTCATTTCCTGTCATTTTAACCGTAAATGTATCCTTAATCTTTGATCATCCAAGAATATAGAGTAATTTAATACATTTATAATCAGTAGAGATTTAAAATCCTCAGTTACTGTCTAATAAATCACAACATTCAGTTACACTGTAGAGTTAATTAAAGGTCACTAGGGGTTGTAGAAACATGCTTGAAAGTTTTTTTGTATTTTATTCATCATAATTAATGCTTTAATCATAATAAAAGCATTAATTTTGGTTAATTATGCTTTAATCATAATTAAAGTATTAATTGTCATTAATGCTTTAATTAATCATAAAAGCCTTAAACTATAAGTGTGAAACACTAATGCTTTGCATGTTTTAGTGAAGTGTATTTAAATGTGTGTTTTTAACTGTTTGAAAGTCTTTTTGACTGCATGCTAATGCTAATGTTAGCTACAAACAGATCCACAAGAGTAGTAGTTGTTTGTTTTTTTAATTCATTAGGTGGGCTAATTAGCTAAAAAAATGTTATATGTCTAGACAAATAAGTGCTGTAAAATGGAGAAACACATATTCAGATATGATTCCACCAACCCATAAAAACTGGCAGCTAATTTTATGGGTCGGTAGATCAAACATATATAATTCACAATGTCTGTCGACAACAATCGGCTTAAATGTGACTAGTATTTCAAGGGGGAGCCTGAAGAGGAGGTTTTACTGTAAACACATGAACTCAGAGTGTTATTTTTGATTGTCATCAGGCCCAACTTCACACGTAGACAAAGTGGCATGCTCTAAATGCGCTGGGTCCTGTCGGGCCTGAATCATCCCTGAATGCTTCGACTGCTTGCGCATCGCCTGCAACAGCCGGTCGAGTCAGTCTGGTCAGTCAGTGAGTCTCTGTCTTACAGTACAGGCAGGATATCAGTTGAAGTACAGTTCTTTGGTCAGCATGGAGACCACACAGGGAATCTGTTTCTTCTCACTGAAACGCGGGTCCTCCGACCAGGACTCGAAACTGGTGGCCACCATGTAGTTGACCCGCGTTAGGATCTGCATTATCTCCAGCTGCTTGCCGAACTCGCTGAGGACGTTACAGAGCGCCTGGACGAACCAGGATCCGCGGCCCGGGTTCCTCCATGAGTAATATCCTAGAAAACAGGAAATACGCCAAAGAGTTTCACTTCACATGAGCCTAAAGCTGGACAATATGGCTGAAAAGGTGGGCAGAGTACCCAAAAGCTGTACTTTAACATATTTATTAAGCGAAAGTAAAAAGTAGGCACTCAAGAAATTACAGAAGAGTAAAACTGCACTTGGTAAAAAGACCACTCAAGTACTGAGTAACTGATCAAATTATCCATCATTTCATATTTAAAAATTACATCAATTGAACCAAAAGAAAAATTAATTGGAAATTTTGCTAATTTAAGGATAAAAGTGACAATAATTCACATAAATAACAAAATCAGGTAAAATATGATTTTTCAAAATCAGTTTCTTTCAATAAAAAAAACTTTTAACAAAAACTGCAGGTGTGTGTCTGTGTCTGGTGAATTTTTGGTTAAAACATGTTTGTTTTTCATTCAGTGGGTAGAAAACCATACATTTTACTCAATTAAGAGTAGAAATACTTCATAATTAAACTACTCAAGTAAAAAGTGTAAGTACTCCTAAAGGTAAATTGTTTAAAAAAAGTAACTCAAGTAAATGTAATTCTGGATATAAGCATTTTCTTCAGTCAATATCAATAATTTTTAATAGCTTTTTGTTTAAATATCTGAAATCCTGCCAAACTATTTCTTGTTTTAACCACAGTTTTCACTTATTTTTAAGCAGTTATGAGCCAAAGTGGCGAAACCCTTAAACTGCTACTTTGTCAGTTACTCAGCAAGTTGTTGCTAGATAACCAAAGAATGAGTGAGTTGCTAGGTAACCAAAGAATGAGTGAGTTGCTAGGTAACCAAAGAATGAGAGAGTTGCTAGGTAACCAAAGAGTGAGAGAGTTATTTGATTCCACCAGTGTTTCCCATTGTTTCTCATATCTTATGCGATATTGTATTTTTATTGATTTATTATCCAGTCCTACATAAGCCTTTCGCAATAAGCAATTTATCAATTAATCGCATGATAAATGATAAAATATTGAAACAATTGTACACAGACTCAAAAAAGGCCGTTTGCTGAAAAAAAAACAACATACTCAGAACAATAATTAGTACAAATAT
>NW_006800287.1:322399-326894 GCF_000485575.1 Poecilia formosa
GGAATCGTTTCAGCCCTAAAATTTACATTATATTGACATGATTTGACACTTAAAAGCATGGCTTACCTGGCACAGTGGAGTATGCAAACAGAAAATCTGCCTCAACAGGGATTTTATGTCTTGGATTAGCATCGGTCTCCAGGGTGTCGTTTGGTGGACCTGAATCTGTCTGGATACCTTCATCAAATTCAGAACCTCGACAAGCCTGTAAAAGTACAGAAATACATACGTTTCAAGGACAATTCAAGGATTTTCACGGATTTTTTAGGTAAACTAGCAAACCTTAACCTTTGGAAATAAAAACAAAACAAATTAACCAGAGATCACACTATTATATGATTCTATTCTATATTATTGATGTTATTAACTTCATTGATCTTAGAACAAAACACAAATTTAACCCCCGAAAAAAATATATTTCAGTTACTTTAACATATAAAATATAGTAGAGTTTCTGCAGGTTTCACCAACTCAAATTTAAGACTTTTTAAGGCCATTAGTAATGGATTTTAAGACCTTTATCACTACAGAAATGTACAAAAATAAATAAATTGTGTGGATTGGCAACAGAAGTGAGCCAATGGTTAAGACAAACATCGTCTAGCAAACTGGCGATACATTTTCAATTACCCATGACAGATGTAAAAAAATAAAAATAAAAAAAAGGTAGCTACCCACTAGCAAGAGTATATTAGCAGCTATTTAGCTGCCTGTGAGAAACTACACAGAATATATTAGATTAAATAGTCCATCCACAACAAAATTTAAGGCCTATTTAAGACCAACTTATAGATTTAAGACATTTTAAGGCCTTAATTTTAGATACATGAATTTAAGATGTTTTAAGACTTTTTAAGGATGCATGGGCACCCTTTATTTCAATAACTGATTGATTAGGAATAAGTATTCCTTACATTAAACAAATCAGTTTGTATTAATGTAAAGTCAATGCTTCATTACATGATTTTGAGGAAGGAGTTTTTTCTCCTAAAAGTTTATTACAACTTTCTTACTAAATTGCAGTTTGAATATCAAGCATTTTCCAAACACCTTTTAGAAATTTAAGCATTTTCAAGGATTTAGAGCAATTGCATGAACTCTAAGTGTCATACCTGGATGAAGAAAAGTTTTGGCTTCCCGACTAAGCTTTTGCACTTGTCCCCCCTGAACAGCGAGGTGATGGTCTTGATGGGCATGGCTGCATCTGTGCCGTAGATCATGCCTTCCTCACCGTGACTCAGCAAAATGCAAGCGAAACACGAGCTGTCGCTGTGGTCTTCCTCTGAGGCTGACCAACAAAATACACCAAAAAAAAAAGAAATGTTAGCTCATCTAATTCCAGAAAACAGCAAATTTCACAGGCCTCTCTAGTAATCACCACTAAATATATCTAAAAATCTAAACTTCACATCACTCAGCCATCTATAACCAAAGTTCATACATTAAGTTTACAAACATTTAACGTATAAATTACAATGTAGCAAAATGTTATGTTTTGAAATGTCTCTTTAACACCTTTACGCCTGACTGGTGCCAGAAAGTTGCAAAAAAAATTCTAAAGCATTTTCTCGCTAACCTTTGTGGTATTTAGCAAATAGCAGTAATTGTGTAATTGTAACCGGGATGAAACAAGAGAAATTTTGTCTGATTTAACGTCAGACAGTGAAAAAAAAATATCACAGGGGTTTGTACACTTTTCAAAAAGTAAAATTCAAGCACTTTTCAAGAATTTTCAAGGTAAGTTTGCCAACTTTTTTTATCACCTCACTTTGGAGATAAAATAAAAACAAGTTAAAGAAGGCAGTTTCAATTAAATGTTTTATGACATCATTCCTAATAATATTTTGTGATTGTATTCAACATTCTACATTAGGGACAAGTTAAACTAAAACATAAAAGTTTATGTTTTGAAATGTCTCTCTTACGCCAAGAAAGAAATTTTACAAGATAAAATCTCAAAAAAGATTTCTAACCAAGTTAGCTGGACTTTATCAAATGTAAATAATTTAGGAAATTCCAACTGATTTAAAAGAGGAGAAGTTTGGTCAGATTTAACTTCATACAGTGTGAAAAAAAATTATTTTTATTATCTTTAAATATCTAGTTCCACCTGTAAATAACTTTCTCTAAATTTAGGCTTTTAATCAAACGTTAGATTTCACTTTATTACAAAACTGCACAGTTTGAACATCATGCACTTTCCAAGAATTTATGCAGAAATCAAGCATTTCCAAACCTTGAAAACGCCTAACTGAAATTCAAGCATTTTCAAGGATTTCAAGCACTCGTGCAAACCCTGTATAACACAACTGTTATTGACGCTTTTTATAGTAACACCTGACTTCAAGAGAATTAAACGTATACATTTTTACATCCAATACAGACAAAAAAGGTCGTAATAGAAATAAAACGAATAAAGTATAAACATATGGCATTAAAAGGAGATGGAGAGGAACTGCTGACCTTGTTTGAGAAGATTCTCCATCTTCTCGCATGTCTGGTCGTTATGAATGACGACTTCAAAGCCCAGGCTCCTGAAGCACTTAAACAGCTCACCTGCGTCCCGGTCCGTCCCATTGCGAACATTCATCCCTGTTCGTAACAAAATATTAAAATAACGCAACCAAACCAAACTAGAAAATAAAAAAACAAGAAAACTAGAGTGTAAGGTATTCTGAAAACCGTGTGTGCCATACCCGTGTTTTCATCAAAGTTTTTGTTGTTGATGATGATGCACTTCCCCACTCGCCGGTAGCTCATCTTATACTGGAATGTTGGGACACGAATTCTGGAATGGCTTTCAGAAGAGTTGTCCTGCTCCCGCGTCTGGCCATCCTTATTTTTTTTGCTAGCAGAAAGAAAAATTACATTTAGAGGATTAATTTAACTGACAATGAAGGCTACAACAAAGGCAAATAATGTAGAAAGTTTAAATTTAAATTTCTGCAGCTTCAGTTCTTACCATATTATGTAATATCTTGCAAATATAGAAAATATCCCTGGATCACTGAACATTTTTTAGGTCAAAAATGTTCTCAACCAACACCTAAGATGTCCAAAGCAGCTAGCATGCATGACACAGTAGACAACCTGAACCACTGACTAGAAAAAACCCAACACATACATACATACGTTTTCAAATAAGGTATAAACGTCAAGGCCAAATTTGGTCACAGTAATCCACAGTCGGGCTGAAGAAGAAACTAGAACATTTTTGCAAAGATCATCTATGCAGAGTGAGTAGGAGGAAATGATCCAGCAGAGGTAATTCTGACAGTCCAATGATATTTTCATTCTTTCAAAGATCCATCCAGACAGCCGGGCCAACAGTGGCCCCATTGGGAAGCCAAACCATCTAGAAGAGCCGAGTCATCGGGTCGCTCAAGCACTAGAACAATACTGTACACCGCAATACCTCTTGTGCACTCGCAGGCAGCGCAGCCATTTTCAAATAAGCATGTGATCTAGAACATTTGAAGCCCCCCGCCCAGCTCCAAAGTGCCAACATGCGGTGCCAAACAATAGCATGAGGGTGGGCAAAGAGCTGGATCGCTGTTCCACTGTGGAGAGAAACCCGTCTTACCTGGGTTCGTCATTAAGCACCACTCCGCTCTGCATCTGAAACGCCTTGATTCTGTCTCGTTTCTCCACACCCGGAAGGACAAGGTTTTTTTTTTTTTGGTGTGTGCTAGGAAGCTAACATGCTCTCTGTAGAGTTTGGAGTCCAGACTGGGTCCGCGAGTGGCTGAGGACTGGGGCAGCGCGCTGTGAGCCCCCTGAGTCAGCAGCCTCCCCATCGCACCAGCGTTTTCTAAAGGCCTATTCATGCTCCGGCCCTGAGCCTCACCCCCTGCTGAGGTCAGACAGGTCATCAACGTCCTCAGCTGCAGACGGACAAAAGATCCACCCATACAGTACCGGGTGTACAGTTTGACTTTTCAATAAATCTAAGAGGAGTAGCCATGAGAAAACTGAAGATTACACAGCTGAGAGGAAATATCAACAAGGGGATTAAACCTGTCATAACAATAATGCCCATAAAGAGTCATTTACGCAACATATGACACGCTAAATCACACGTGTCAAACTAGAGGCCCGTGGGCCAAATCCGGCCCGCCATAGCTTTTTATGTGGCCCTCTAAATTCTAGACTAAACACATAAATATTATGTTTTCAATCAAACCAATGCAGTTTTTAACCTTTTACTGCCAAATTATATCAACCAATGCCTCCAGTTTCTTGATAATAATTGTGGAAACTCACACAAAATCAAGAAATTCCCTCACTTTTTTGTGCTAATACATAATTGGGAGTTTATTGCAGATTTTTCTCAAAAATTGTCAAAAACTTTCTTACTTGTAGTAAATAGCTGCCTCAGCCTTAATTTATGTCAGATTATAATCCAGGATCTATACAGCAGAGATTCCCAAACTGTGGGGCGCGCCCCCTAGGGGGGGCGCCATGTCATTGCAGGGGGGGAGCAGGAAGCCGTCTG
>NW_006800287.1:327424-403259 GCF_000485575.1 Poecilia formosa
TCTTCTTCACCCCCACCCCCCCCCCGTCACACGCGTCGTTCCAACCAGCCGGCCATTTGTAATCCATAGGGGGGGCTGCAGAAAATGTTTGGAAACCACTGGGGGGCGCAGAAGAAAAAGTTTGGGAACCACTGCTATACAATGAGTAATAAAAAGTTGCATTTACTGTCATAAATAAATGTAAATATTTCCAAATTAGTACCACAAACACTTTGATTTTTATTGGATTCATTGATAACTTAACAGTTTGTGATCAGGTTTTATCAATACATTCTGGCACTACCGGTCCTTTAAGAGCATTTGTGATTTAGATTTGGCCCAAAATGAAAATGAGTTCAACACCTCTGGTCTAATTCTATTAATTTTATACTTTCTAGTCCATTAACATTTAAAAATATGCTACTATATATTACCTAAAATGGGATTTCTCAAGCTAAATATATTAAATGAGATACTGGAGCAAACATCAATATCATAAATAAACTTTAACTTAAAGTTAATTTCAGATCATATACTACTTAACGTTTGTGTTTATATTTATTTGTTTAAATGTTTTTGTTTTGGACAATCCTATTTTATATTACTTTTATTGTGTCCTATACACATTTATCAATAGAAATAACAATAAAAAAGGGAGTATAATATGCTTGATATGATTTATGTTTTAAAAAAAAAAGGTTTTTCTTTATAATCTAAAATCTGAGGTCCTGTTTTTTGTACAATTATATAATAGAAATAATCTTTTGGTAAATCAAACATCTTATGTGTCAAAATCTGAACTCAGATTAAGTAACATGGTTATTTGGTTTCATTACTAATGTCAGTAATGTGTTTCTCTATAGGACAGATTCAGAGCGCCACCTTGTGAGTAAAACTGGAACAAACCTTTGTTTTTAAATCTCAATGCCTAATTTTCTAATTTGCCTCTTACATTCCACCAAACTAAAATTGTTAGGATTACATCTGCCAAACATTTTTATCTGTTTTTATTCAATAACAAAAACATGAATTACTGTTAATAAGTAGCTAGTTGGATTTTTTATCCAGTAATAAAGGTTTTTTCCTTATTCACTCTAGAAAAAATAAACACTTTTACCTGGGACAAGTTGGTTCATAAAATGGGAAATAAACTGTTTTTTAAAAGGAATAAGAGAATGATTTACTTATTCATTCTGACAAAATTACCAGGAATAGTTTGGAACATAAGGCAGGAAATAATTGTTTCTGAAAAAAGAGGAACAGGTTTGAAAAAGCAAAACAGGTGAATCATGTTTGACAGGATTATGCTGAGGTTAAAATGTGGGAATTAGATTATCAGAAAATGGAAGAAAGACGCTATGCTTTACCACAGATGTGTGTTTGTGTGTTGTTGTTGTTTTAATTTAAGGAAATCAAAAATATATTCGTGCCACATTAGTAGTAGAGCATACACAGAGTTTTGAAAAGCACAAACTATAACTTTGGTTCAGATTATATGCATGGACTTCTAATGAAAGTCACCTGAACAGACGAAATCTCGCACTGCGGTCAGGTTTGGCGTCGACGTGGTCCTCCATCGTCTCTGCGTCAGGTTCTAATTTCACTTCATCTGTGCCAGGATCGCCTCCAAGTTCACTAAGCTCTGCTGGTTCTCCAGACATCTGTGTTTCACACACGTAAATAAAGTTCAACTACAAGCTAGCGGTTAGAAACGTCATACTAATGTGTTTTACAGCAAGAGTCAGCACGGCTACAGAGAAATAACACTGACTTAAATTTATTATTCACAATAAATTGTGAAAAAAAATTCACAATTTATTCACCTATGAATTTTGAATTTATAAGTTTTTAGCTACTAGTTTACACGGTTTGTTTGACATATTGTGTTAGCTTCTTGAAGTGTTTAGCTAGTAAATAACTGAATCGTTCCTAACTTTTAAAAATATTAAAATGTCAGAGATAACTTACGCTCAAGTAATCCGTGGGCTGGTCGGTAACAGCGTATTTAGAGTAAAAAAGCAGCTTGTGGGTCAACCTTCCTTTTCCTCAAGTTTCCACGAACTTTCTGTTCCTCCAACTTGAGAAAGCGAAAGTAGGTCTCGCTTGTGCGTGGTTACGTCAGCACCATACGTCACTTCGTTTTTTCAGGGGCTTTTTCTTTTGGTTATTCAAATTCGAATGAGTTTGAATTCGAACAAATTTGAATTTGAATAACCAACTAAATACATTTAAAATTAATTTTATTTAATTTTATTTATTTTAAAAATGAATTTATTTACTCAACATTGGCATAAGTCACATTTAGGAATTTGACAATAACATATAAGACAGAGTAGATTTATAGAAAGAAAAAAGACTGGTAGACTTGCTACTTGTTAAACATTTTAAGGTATGAAATAAAATAAATTCTTTATTTAATGTGAATAAGTACAATGTCAGAGAAGTAATAAACTAATTAAGAATAAAAATGAAATAATCAAGAATTAATTTAAGACTTAAATAAGATATGCTATCAATTCTTGAGGTGAGGCATTTGGGTTTTGTGTCAGGTCTACTTACATTTTTGGATATAACATTTCCCAAATAGAATTATTAGTATTAATTTTTAATTAGAAGAGTTTTGCTCAAGTCTTTCTTTACCATTAGATTTGACTAGCTAAAGGTTATTTATTTTTCTTTCTAAACATTGTTAGCTGATAAAGCTTAGCTAGAAAAAAATAAAGTATTACTCAGTGAATTAAGTGTATGTGATGCAGAGGTTATCACAGGATGCCGTTCTATCTGAGATCATTACTCAAATGCAGAGACATGTGAATACTTTGTGAGTCTCTCTCCACTAATAGACAGCTGTACTCAGGCAGTCCCAGGGCATCAGGGGCACAGAAAGGGGGCTGGTCCATTCATGGGACATGGTTTTAGGTAAGAGACCCTCTCAGAACTGCACAGTATCACAGCTAAGTTTACCACCAGCAAAGACACACAAGTCCCTTTCTGGTTCTATCCTGTACTGGTGCCTGTCTGACAGCCGCACTGCTGTTTTAAAGCAACATTTTGTGTTTATTCACAGTTTTACCTGAGGATATTTTTATTTTTGAGGGAGAAAAGACTTATAGCTCACCATGCAGTCGTGTGCCAGGTGCGGGTTTGTGGTTTACCCAGCAGAAAAGATCAACTGCATTGACCAGGTAATGTAAATTTTACTAAAATGTGTATGATTTAATGGTAGCTTTTAAATAAAAAAAATAAATAAAAAAAATAATAATAATAATAATAATAATAATAATAATAATAATAATAATAATAATAATAATTGATGAGCTATGACCATGAGCTTTTCAAATTGAACCAGCAATGTTTAAATAATGTGGTTAATGTTAGCTATAATTATTCAATATTTCTCATGAAAAACACAATATTATATATTTAGGAAGTTTCAGCTTATTATGCATTAGTTACCAAATGGGGATTGATGTGGAATGTCTAAGCTAACCTGCCTGTTAGCTTAAAATAAAATTACAAACACTCTTAAAAATACCCTCCAAGAACAATGTCTTTTTGCTAAGTGTTCCTGTGACATTTAAATCTTTTTCCACCTAAATGTACAAAAATGTTATTTCAACATCTCAAATTGTGGATTTGGGTACTTTTGATCAAAAATAATGACCCAGTTTGTTGAGTTAGCTAAGAAACTAGAAGGAGGCATATTGTTCCTCAGCCTGCCATTTTGAGCTGGACAAGAGCCTGATGAATGTGAAACAGTAAAGTGAAAAATATACTATGACAATGTTAGTGATTTGTTTTGTATTTTTTATTAATTTTTTTTACATTAGAGAATCAATTTGTTCATGCGAGCTAAAATCAGTCTTCTAAATGCTAAATGGAAACTAGTACTAGCTTTACTCAACACTGACACAAGAAAGAAAAGAAAAAAAAATACAAGCAAGCAAGTAATAAATGATTAACTTTTTTGAGCTTTATTTAATTATTTTTGTCATTTCTTTGTTTTGATATTAATAATCTTTAAGTTTGATCACTAAAGTTACAATTAGCCTTTCAGCTACTAAGTAGCTAGCATAAACCAGAAAAAGCGGGCTAAAAGCAAAATGTACCTCCAGTTTGTTTTCTTGCTAAATACTATTCCAACAGTATTTTATATTAGTGGTATTTTTGTAAAATAAATAAATAAATAAATAAATAAAAATAAAAATACAGCTATAGTTTATAAAATTCCCAAATTCTTCTAAAAAAAATTTAATTAAAAAAAACAAAGGTTACACTTAAAAATAAGTCAGGAAACCCATCAAAACATATTTTTGTCTTCCAGCCACTGCAATAATTTGAATTGTTACATGTTTTATGTTTTTTTTTGTATGTATGTTTTTTGGGGGTTGCACTCAATTTTTCACTAATATATTTAAAAAAATTTTGATAAACTCTTTGTTTAATGAATAAGAGATGTTGAAATTCAAGGCATGTTGTTGGATTAGTTTAATTTCAGAATTTTGTAAAAACCAGATTATGTTTACATTAAAATACCAAGACTGATAACGGATGTTTTCTGTTTATGATCGTCTTTCAGATAATGCATTTGTTTTGAACCAGTTTTTCCACTGAATTGATAAAATAATGTGATTTGTTTCTTCTTTTGTCAGAACTGGCACAAAGCGTGTTTTCATTGCGATGTCTGC
Organism: Poecilia formosa; assembly: GCF_000485575.1. Taxonomy (NCBI): domain Eukaryota; kingdom Metazoa; phylum Chordata; class Actinopteri; order Cyprinodontiformes; family Poeciliidae; genus Poecilia; species Poecilia formosa. The sequence goes on from NW_006800287.1 coordinate 332,092, forward strand.
AAAATGGTTCTCACCCCTAATAACTTTGTCAGCCACAAGAAGAGGCCATATTGCTCTGTGTAAGTGCTACTCCACTCAAATCAAGAAATGACTCTATTTTGTGAAAATATGAGTCTGTTTCTTAAAGCACTTTAAAGTTTTAACATGTCAGGAAAATAAATTGGATCCAACTTGTACTTTTTCTCCTCTGCACCACTTTACATCTTATGCTTTCCAGGCACAATCCAAGAAATAACACGTTCACAAGTGTTTATGAGACTCCCATCAACATCAACGCAAAGAAGCAAAGCAAGGCAACCAGTGAGGTATGCGATGACATTATCGTGCGGCACACAATCCATTCATGAAGCTCTGAGCTTTTCCTGTCTCAGTATCTATTGTTGACAGGTGACATAAGCCATCATGCAATGCTACAAGCAAAATATTTGATAGGATTAGTCATGATGAAGTCCATTCTATACGGATGAGGATTAGGGCCTCTAGGGATTATGAGAAAAAAAGAATTCAGACTTTTTCCTCAGAATTCGGACTTTGAACTCAGAATTTTTATTTTAATTTCAAAATTCTGTCAGAAATCAGAATTCTGATTTTTAAAAAGTCCACATTTTGATCTAAAAAAATCTGAATTTTTTAGATCAAAATTTGATCTGGCTTTGATCTCAGAAATCTGAGATCAAAGCCAGAATTCTGAGATTAAAGACAGAATTCTGAGATTAAAGACAGAATTCTGAGAAAGTCAGAATGCTGAGGGAAAAATTGTCAGAATTCTGACATCAAAGCCAGAATTCTGACATCAAAGCCAGAATTCTGAGATTAAAGACAGAATTCTGAGAAAGTCAGAATTATGAGAAAGTCAGAATGCTGAGAAAGTCAGAATTATGAGAAAGTCAGAATTCTGAGAAAGTCAGAATTCTGAGAAAGTCAGAATGCTGAGAAAGTCAGAATGCTGAGGGAAAAAATGTCAGAATTCTGAGGAAAAAAGTGAGAATTCTGAGCTTAAAGTCAGAATTCTACATTTTTAGTTGTCCCAATCCTCTTCTGTGACTTTATCAAAACAGACTGTTTTTTCCCTTGATAATTAAGTTTCAAAACAAAATATGTTGTATTTTAAAAATATCAAATTCACATGTTTCAAGATTCTCTTAAATTCAAAATATAACATAAAAAAACTAGCCCCCTGATCTCAAACATGTATATTCCTTACTGTATGATCAAAAATGGGTTGACAGGATAACGGCGGCGTTCTAGGTGACAGCAGGGGTTTGAAATGAAAAGCGTGCCTACAGTTATTTCTGTATCTCTGACAGAGGCGAGACTAGCCTTCACTCGGCTTGAGCCACTTTATGCTTCAGGTGGCTAAAAATATGCATGAGGAAAAACAGCCTCTCATCTCTGCCTTTCCTCTGCAAGGCCACCTGTTTCTGTCTGTCTGAGTGTCTGCGTCTAAAGCTTTAAGCAGACCTCTCATGTTTATATTTGCAGTGGGCATGCAAGCTTCTTAGCTGTTGCTGCAAGCTAGCAGAGAGATGTGGGACTTAGCATGTTGATACACACATACACCCATTTATATATATCAGAGCTGACATCAGACTATGCTAATGTACCTTTTATTCTGAATAAAGTAAATATGTCTATTTTCTTCTTTAAATAGATGTACAAATTTACGTAGAGTGAAATAGACTTCAGTAGCATTAGCATTTCCCTTACAAAGTGATGAGAGCAGTCGACTCTTATCCTTTGCAGTACTGCAGTTCTAATATTAGTTTAGGACATGTTTACTGCTAAAGGATAAATATCAAACACGGCAGGATAAGGGTTTTATTCTGGATCTTTTATGGAAGCTCCTCTTTCATCTTGATTGGAAAACATCGCAGCTTAATAATAGCACACTTCTGCTATATTTTTATCGTGAGCTCAGGTTCTCTTGACATTATAATAGAGGCACCACTGGTAAGGATGTGTAAAGTTTTATAATGTCACATTTTGGCTTTTCCAAAAGATAAATTCAACCAATTAAACCTTTACACGTTTTCATATTGTAAAGACAAACTTTAATGCATTTTTATTGGGATTTTATGTGGTAGACCAACTTTGAGAATAAATATATCTTTTCAAAGCTTTTTAAGGTGTGGTTTACATTTGTATTCAGCCATCTTGAGTTGATAGTTTATAAAAATATACATTTGGAATTTCTCTTTGCCAGCTAGTCTGAAGGTTTTTCAAAAATGGCAGATATGAGCATATTTTTTTAAATTATACCACTGATTCTCAATTGAATTTAGGTATATATTTTGACTGGATCATTCCAATACATTAAGATACTTTGATATAAAGCACTGTGTTTCGAGTTCTGTTTATTTTAAAGTTTATTTTAGTTTCGTTTTTCCACATCCTCTGTTTGTATCATTATCCCAATACTTTCTACTGTGGTATAGACTATTCTTCCTGGGGTCCACGCCACACAAACATCACAATAAAATCATACTTTTACAAAAAAATATATATATATATAACGAAATACATTGAGACACAAATAAAACCAAAACACAGAATTCAAATCAACCAACTCAGAAATTTTAACAGACATTACAAAAGGGCAACATGAACAAAAACAAAATTAAAATACAAAATTTCAGCTATTTAAAAGATAGATTAAAACAAACAGGTTTTCTAACAGATCTTCGTCCAGTATTGGTCGACATTTAGCTGTAAATATCTTCCAATCAACTCTGAAAAACAGCATCCTCACAGCATGACGCAGCCACCACCATGGTTCAATACAAGTTTTACAATCATACTTTTGTTCTATTCTATTTTGTGTCAAATTTTTGTTTTTCCATGACATAAAATTAATTTTTAATGGTAGAAAGTTTCATTTTTAATGACATTTTAGTATGATGACATACTACTGGAATAATATTTAACACTTTTTACACTTCCTTACCAGCGGTTCCCACAATTATCATCCTGCTAATATTACTGTTGACTAGAAGCTTCCAGCTATTGACAGGAATGCTGTGTCTCGTGTTTTTAAATGTTTGCCTGCCTTGGCTTAACGCTTGTCGTTCGTGTGCCACTTGTAGCTGAAGTATCGCGAAGATGGCGATCGCTTTATGTCCAGCTTCCACAGTGACACGAGATCCATGGAGAAGGCTCGCCTAGCCAGTCAGGTGGTCAGCCAGGTGAGCTCATCAGAGAGCAACTGGCCCATACATCTAAGCTAAAGGGTCTTCTAAAAACAATCTTGGTGATTATTTATGTAAATAAAAACTTTAAAATGTAGTTTTCAAGTCATGGTGCAGAGTTATTCTGTGTCTTTGCTCAGAAGCAATGTTCAAAAAGTGAGGGTTGTTGGGTTTTTTCCACCTTATTCTGAGTGTTGTGCCAATAAAAATGTAAAAACATACATTTAGTCCCATAGAGGACATAGTATTTTAAGCTGACTAAAACTCAGAGTCGACATTCTAGGCTTTTGTTTCTATGTTGAATCCTATAAACATATTGACATTCAGTCTGCTTGGAGGTCTACTTGGTTTAAAAATAAGTATCTGACCTACTTTAATAAAACTAAGCATGAAATTAAGTTTCTGGATTTGGAAAACATTTCTTTAAAAATAAAAAGCTGGGAAAAAACATAAAGTTTATCATATATGTTAAAGGTTTTAGACCTTTATAAAAAGCTAATGGTGAAAATATCCCATAAATGTTACAATAAATAAAAACATCAACAAATGGATACGACATGACAGGCTGGTGCTGTTTGTGTGAACTTTATACCTGTTAATTAAGTTATTAGTATTGCTTACATGCTTAACTGATAGTTGGGGTAACTTTGTGGGTCAAAAGTTGAAATATTTGGGAACAACCAGGTTAAAAACCATTACTGAAAAAAAAGCATAATCAAACAATTTTTTATACTTTAAACAGGCTTTCCAGTCTCAATCTGAGTTCTCACAGCAACAACAGACCTGGTATTCCGGGATGGTGACCAACCAGGAGATAGTAACAATGTCCCAGGCACAGAAAACCATCAGTGATGTAAGCCTTTACAATTATTTACCTTTAAGTAAACATAAAATTATAGATAATTTAAATTGCCAGCGCTTAATTTTGTGTTCTTATTTTAGGTCAAATATAAAGAAGAATATGAAGAATCTGAAGGAAAAGGCAGCTTCCCTGCAATGATAACACCGGGTTACCAAGCTGTAAAAAATGCCAATGCTTTGGCCAGTAGTGTAAGTTAAAATTATCTATTTTTGTAGAACAGAACGTAAATCCAACATGGTAAAATAATCTGATGATTTTCTTTGTTTTCTAGGTGGAATATAAAAAGGGGCATGAAGAAAGAGTCTCAAAGTACACGACATTTGTTGATCCTCCAGAGGTGCTTCTGGCCAAGAAACAGGCACAAATTGTTAGCGATGTAAGATGCTAATTGACCGTTGTTGTTTTTTTTACTGCTTTAACTATTTTACATTCAGTCAGATCAGTCAAATAAAACCAAAACACTTTTGCATTTCCATGCAGTATGCATACACAGAGGAATACGAGCAGCAGAGGGGAAAAGGTAGTTTTCCAGCACATCTTACTCCTGGTTACAAGGTTTCAAAGAGAGCAACTGAGCAGGCCAGTGATGTAAGTGGCAAAACGAAAAAAAACTAAGATTACGTTCACACAGCAGCCTGGAGTGATCCAAATCCGATTTTTTTGTCAAATCGAAATTTTTTGGTGTGGACGTTCACTTCCAAATATATGCGACTTGTATGTGATACCCAGTGAAAACTGCAAATGACCTGAAAGTGTCCCGCATGCGTAGTAGAGGGCGCAATGACGTCACACATAGAGAGTACTCAGTGTTTTGCCAACCCCCATAAAGAAGAAGCGGTGCTCAGTGTTTGCGGAAGTAGACACGGATGCTAACGGTTGAGGATATCTTACGGCTTTTAAGCTGTTGTCCCGGAGCCAGTATACCGTATTATCAACTTAATCCTCGTTATCTTCCGCCATGGTTGTTATTTTTATTCCCATAGACATAATATAAGAATAGACGCCTCATGGACCGCTCTCGCCTATTGTCGCTGACGAGATTTAGGGCGGCCATCTTGGAGCGGTACACCACTCCACTCAGCTTTATGTGTTTAGCAGGCACAATGACATATCAGCGCATTTAATCGATCATAACACGCTTTTTTGTTACTGGAAACCTTATTCAAACATCTATCAAAGCTACATTTCTAAACAATTGTATTTTTTAAGTATGTTTTTAATACATAGTTCAGCATATTTAAATATGCGCTACAACAATAGAATAGGAATGGGATATTCTGACATTGATGTATGATGAGCATTTTACAAAGCACACAGTCGTTCATAATTTATTTAATAAATTATTTAGTAATATCAATACATATTTATATAATTATACAAATACAAATAAGTAATGATTAATGATGACACAAATAAATAATGATTAATACTGAATAATATATATTGGATACGTGTTTATATGTATGTATGTATGTATGTTTGTATATACATACATGTATATATATAGATATGTATATGTTTTTCAGCCGACGAGTTCTAGCTTCAGAGTGATTTAGCAGCTGAGATTGAGTCCAAAATCCGATGCGAGATTCATCCGTGCTGCAGTGAATCCGTCTCTCTTTTTAGATATCTCCCTCTTCTTCCTCACATCTTGTCTTTAGGAAACCTTCTAAACAAAAACGGAAGATTTGGGATTTATACTTTTGACAGAGTGAAAATAATAGTCTTTACCGCCTGTGTAAACTTTGCTGGTGAATATTATAACACATGATATAAGTTTTATAATATATGTTACATTGTTTCATTTCTAATGTAGGCTCTTGTGTCAGATAATCTAAGTCAATGTTAGAAAATAATAAATTTTTTTAGATTTACAGAATCTCAGTTAGCCTTCATAGCGGGGCTGAACCCGTATTACACCAAGCACTGTAGCTAATATTAGCTGGTATCTCGCCGGTGGACATAAATACAGTAAAGTAATATTCGAATCACAAAATATACACAATAATATGTCCATCTTACTTGTGAAATGTTGTCTGTCAAAACCTCACATCAATAGTCCATCGATCCCAACAACAATATCCCTCAGGGCTGAGGCATCTTCTGCTGTTTTGGTTGAACCTGTGTTGTTCAAACTCTCATAAAAAGATCAGATACAGGTCGCATTAAAATTAAAATCGGAATTGGGTCACTTCGGTCTGCAGTGTGAATAAACACTACAACAGAATGTTGATCATTAATCAATCACATCACATTGCAGATTAAGTACCGACAGATGTATGAGCAAGAGATAAAGGGTAAAGCAAGCTCTGAAGCCGCAGCCGTTGAGTTGGTTCACGCAAGAGAAAACGCAGAAAACTTCAGCCAGGTATGACTATTACTCAGTTTCACAAATATGGATACCACAAATATAAAATATATTAAATTCATATAAAACCTCCAAGATATACCAATATATGCCATTTAAAAAAGTTTTTTTTGCGATATTTGAAAGCATCTAAACAAGGGATGCAATAGTTTAAAAAGATAAAGTCATAGTATTACGAGCATAAAGTATCCAACTTTATATTTTGACTTCATTCTCACAATATTATTTCAATATAATATTATTTCAACTTTATTTTTGACTTTATTCTTGTAATGGTATGATTTCATTCTTGTAAAACTAACTTTTCTCTTGTATTATGACTATTATAAAACAATAACTTTATTCTTAAATTATTATGACTTTATCCTCATATTATTTAAACTTTATTTTGGTAATATTATGACTTTATTCCTGTATTGTTATGACATTATTCTCATATTATTATGACTACATTTTGGTATTATTTAAACTTTATTTTTGTAATATTATGACTTTTTTGTAAGATGACTTCATCTTTGTGTAAGTTTATTTAATGGTATGATTTTATTCTCATAATTTTATTTATTTAAAAAAAAAATTCTCCACATGGCCCTAATACTCTGTCATAGTTTTTCATTCTTTCAAGATCTTTCTGTTTTCTGGTTATAAAATATATTTTCACTTTTAAAGATGTTACTAAAATTTTAGATGGATCAAACTGAGGAAATGTTTTATTTGCAGATTGCCTACACTGAAGAATATGAGCAGCAACGAGGTAAAGGAAGTTTTCCTGCCATGATCACTCCCGGTTATCATCTTGCTAAGAAGGCTCAGGAAATTGCTAGTGATGTAAGTTTCAACTTAAAAACTTTATAACCCATCACTGTTTTAAAAGCATAAAGTCAGAAATATTTGGTCTATCAAAAGATGCATAGCTTGTCTGGATGCTTCAAGGTCTTGTCTGAATTTGCAATGTGAGCCGTTAAAAAATGAATCCCACGTCATTTGTGTCGCCAAAAACGAATCTGAGCTCAGTGTGAAAGCTTGGGCCTCATACATCATCACACCTTGTCATTACAGTCCAGAACAGATGAGGGGCAACAATCGGAGGGCTTACCCACTGACATAGCTCTTCAAACTGAGTTATGCCGTGTGTGTGTGTGTGTGTCTATACCAACACATGTCCTGAATCATCCATCATTCCCTCTGCAGCTAAAATACAAAAAGGACCTGAACAAGATGAAGGGCACGTCCCACTTCCATAGTCTGACCTCTGAAGACAATCTGACATTGAAGAATGCACGGAAAATTAACAAGATTGTCAGTGAGGTAAGTTATTCTGCAAAGCTTTCATACAACAAGCTTGTTTAATATTGTTTCGGTTTTCTGGGTTAATTAAGCAGCGTTTCCATTACAAATGGAAACGCAAATCGAAATTCCGCTAATGTTGAAAAAACACAAGTTTGCAATTGCGGTGTTTTTATTAAGTGAGAAATGCAATTGAAATCACACGTGAATAAGTTTAACTTTAATTCTATTTAATTTTTGAATCAACTGTTCTCTTTCTTCCTCATAATTTTGACAGAATGAAATAAGATGCTCTGCTGTCTCATCAACTCCACAATAGTCACACTTACCAATGCTGTGACTAAGTTTTTTCACTCGATAAGTTGTTAAACATGCCACGCCAACTACTTCCTGTTGATTTCTTCTTCTTGGTTTGCGCCTGGGGCAACATCCGGTTGTGGATCATGTGACTCATGTGACGTGGAAAAAGTGTTTCCATTGCAGTTTTGCTAAATAAATAAATCTCGATACGACTGAAAAACACAGCTCATAGCGCTACAACCTTTTTTTATTGAAAAACTATTTGTTTTTTTAACTGACGTGTTTCAATTAAGCAAATTTATTTTTGAAATATCAGATTCCGCAGTTATATAGTCAATGTAAATGCAGCTATTGCCTCAGCGGAAAGACACCCATCGTCCCCCTCAAATGTAAGAAATTGTGTGTGTGCATGAGTCAAGTATCAGGTTTAATGTGTCAGTTTCCAACAAATATGAAACTCTCATCTCGCATTGTTGACATGCCTTTGTTATAAGGCTGCAGCTTTCATCCAAGGCCACAAGACGTCCCATCAAACCTTTTTATACTCTGCTTTATCCTGAGGCATCTGTCCTGACCGCAGTAAACACACTGTCAGGCTGAGCCATTCATAGAACTGAATGCTGTCATTGTTATTTTTGCTACCTCTAAGATTATAAACCCATGTCAGAGATATATTTAGTATCAGCACCAAAAGCTTCTTTAGCATCTCATCAACTGAAAAAAAAAGAAAAGAAATGTTGAAATGTGGATGTTTGTTTTTTGCAGGTGGAGTATAAGAAAGACTTGGAGAACACCAAAGGCCACAGCATTAACTTCTGTGAGACTCCACAGTTTCGAAATTCTGCCAAAATCGCTCAGTTCACCAGTGATGTAAGTCTAAATAGAGATATCAACAAACAACCATATATGTATTTTCTTCATGGAGGCTAATTATTAATAATACGTATGTCAGCCTTCTATATACAGCATTAGCAACAGCAAAATCTCACAATGAGCAGCTGGCCGAGGATGACATTTTCAAAACTAAACAGCTAAAATGGACCACATTAATAATGAAAACAGTTGAAACAAAACATAGCAAAATTACTCACATGATTAAATTTGTCTAAAATATATGCTAGAATATAATATTTGTAAAGAATACACAGAGCTGATCCTAATACATGCCACAGTTACCGACGGCAACAGAAAAAAGAGGAAGGAGCTGTCAGTTACAGGTTGCTATGGTAACCACCAACTGTCAAGAGCAGACAGACCTTAAAACACCAACAAGTCTGGAGAAACAACTTGACTAAACAAAATAAACTCAAATAATAAACACATTTTGACAAACTTCACATGTGAAGTTTTAGATGTGAAGTGTTACACAAACATAGTTTTAAGTTGTTGCTTTTATCTGATTCCCATTTATTGTTTTATACAGAACAAGTATAAAGAAAAGTACACCAGCGATCTGAAGGGCCACTATGAAGACTCAGGGTTTGATAAGAAGACTTTGCACGCCATGAAAGCAAGGAAGTTGGCAAGTGATGTAAGTCATGACTTATTGAACACCTTGAAAAGACATCTACAGAATGACAGTTCTTTATTAAACTTTAAAAACAACTGAGGTCTTTAAATATGTTATCACTCAGTGGGTTTTTGCCAAACAATAAATAATATTTTCCAAAAACATGTCAGATTCATTAAATATGTGTTTTGCTAATGATCCACCCATTTTACATAAGGTAAGAAAACACTGCCAGAGAAAAAGGACAAAGTTACTTTTTCCTTGGTGTCAGGAAAAATGCCTCGCTTTTTAAATTTTTCCTTACTGAATCGTCATCCTAGAATCTCAATTTGAAAGTAAAATTCTGTGTGCAGGGTCTATGAGAGTCCTCCAATGGTTAAATGTTTGTTAAATCAATCATAAAATAAGTGGATCAGACTTCTCTCCTGTTAAACCCAATGTGAACATTTCACCTTCATCAGTGCAGACAAAGCATCTGCATAATGTAACATGAGATTAAGTGATGCTAAATGACCTGCATTTGTTTTGCACTTACTGAAGTTTGACGATTACAATTATTTATATCAACATTTACATTTATGACAGTGGAACAAAAGACAGCAATAAAATAGTGTGGTGTATTTGTAAAGATGATGCTATTTGCTCTGATGTTTTATAAACCTCTGGTTTCCGTGCTAATGCAAATGTTTCAGATTTCTTATAAACAAGGCCAGGAGCAGGAGCAAGGTGAATATAACTACCCAGCCACTCTCACACCAGGTTACCAAAGCCAGAGGAAGCTGGACCCACTGAAAGATGTGAGTCCTCTCAAATTAGTTCAAACTTCAATTTATCCCAGGAGTCCTACGCAGTTTTGAAAAGTCTGGCAAAATCTTGATCTCTGGATAAGCTGCATAGAAAAACTGAGTAAAGAAATGTTGGAGTTTCCAAACATAATTCTTTATTTCATTATCTGTAAGATTAAAAATCTGAATTTTTGAGAAACATAGATGTTTTTACAATACTCAGTATTTAGACGAGTTATTTTATGTTGTATATGTATTTTTTGTTTTTAACACAAATGCAATGTTTAAAAGTATCAATTTTGCTGTTTGCTGTTATTTGGAAATGTGGTAATATAAATGTATAATATCCAAATAATGAAATCCAGATAACGATTAACTGTGCAGAATTATAATTTAAATAATTGATGGAAAGTTTAGCACATTTTGGTCATTTTGAAATGGGAATTTATCTGAAGCTTTTTATTACTACAAAGGCTACATTCAGTTGACTTCATGCTTCTGATATATACAATTTTTTAAATATTACAGAAAAACTACAAGCAGCATATTGACCAGGTGAAGTACAAGTCTGTGACTGACACACCTGAGATTATTTTAGCCAAGAAAAACGCCCAGCTTGTCAGCAACGTAAGTAAACGCTAAGCAGGGACTCATAATGAGCACTTTTATTAATTTTCTAACAAGTTGCATGTATGAGCACTGAATTCACTTTGGATATGTGTGAACACAAAACTCGTTTGCCCCCCCAGTTAAATTATAAAGCAGGCTATGAAAAGACGAAGCACCAGTACACTTTATCTCAGGATCTGCCCCAAATCCAGCACGCCAAAGCCAGTGCAGCTTTGTGCAGTGATGTAAGTTTACACTGTTTTGCAAGCACAAACATGTACTAACGCACTTGTTTGCATGCAAAATCCCATCTTCTCTCTGTAATTTTCCAAATCAATTTTAGATTAAATACAAAGAGGAGTGGGAGAAGACCAAGTCCAAAGCTTGTGAAACTGGCGTGGATGATCTGAGCGTGAGAGCTGCCAAAGCTTCCAGAGACCTAGCCAGTGACGTAAGTGAAAAGGAGTGAAACTGCTGATATCTAAACAACAAAAAGAAAAATCCAAGTGGTATTAATCTATTTTAATAGCTTTTGAACTGAATTAAATGTGATTACCATCTGTTTTAGATTAAATACAAAGAGTACTACATGAAAAACAAGGAGAAGGCAGTTGGGGTAAACATGAGCGACTCCAAGACTCTGCACTCTCTGCAAGTGGCCAAGATGAGCAGCGATGTGAGTAAAATTACCTCAGAGGTTTCAGAATAAACATAATAGATATACAGTTGGGATATGTGTTTAGTTAACCGTCTGCTGTCAAATTTATTTCTAGATCAAATTTAAAAACACCTACAGATGGTCAAAGTGCTGCACAATGTCACCAAGCAAAAAATAAATTTGAATAAACGTTGTGTAAAAAGTTTTTTGACAGACATTTGAATAATTTTATGGTTTGAACAGAATGGCTATGTCTCACAATATGGCTTAATTTCAATCTCAGAAAACAGAGGAGAAACTGGTTGGTTGTAAAGGTGTGTGGATATTGAGGAGATTATGTATGTATAAAACTTGAACAGTAAGCAGTGCAATGTTTAATGAATGTGGTTCAAATCAGGAGTGGATAATAAGGACTTAAAGTTATAAGACAATATGTTGTGGTATTATTGTGATAAAGATAAAAGCAAATACTAATATTGAATACATTTGTAATGTGCTTCCTTAGGATACCAGTTACATAAAGAAGTGTGATTTGTATCACTAAACTGCACATAATAACTGCATTTAATCCCATTTTATTAAAATTATTTATACTCTCATTAGTAAAGAAAGTAGACAAAATAGTCAAATCAACAGTCTAGACAATATGTACAATTTTGGGGGGTTTAAAACATCATTAATTGGAATTTATGTTTACAACAATAACTCAAAATTCTTATCATGATGAGAAATTTATCACGATAAACAATACAATAAATTCCCACCCCCACCTTAGTTCAATTAATTGTAGATAATTAGAAATTATTCAGCATATTTGTACAGTCCGGAAGGAGAACCAAAATTATATTTACATAATAACAGTGTGTATATTTAAACCTGTGCATCAAATTCTTGTATTTAAAAAAAAAATCTGTTAATTTGTTTGTTGTATCATCAATCCACCGTTTAAAAAACCCCCAATTAACCCCCAGTTACACCATATGTTTTTGACAGGAGTTGTGCTCCATATTGAATCATTTTATTATTATTGCCTCTTTAGATTGAGTATAAGAAAGGCTCCAAAGAGAGCCAGGCGCAGTACAGCCTTCCTCTGGACATGATCAACCTGAGCCATGCCAAGAAGGCTCAGGCCCTCGCCAGCGACCTGGACTATCGAACGAAACTTCACGACTACACCATCATGTCCGACGACATCAAGGTCCAGCAGGCCAAAAAGGCCTACTCCCTGCAGAGTGAGGTGAGATTCAGCAGTGTTTGCTGCTGAAGGTTCATTCAAAGGGGATCTATTATGCAAAACTCACATTTTGCACATTTTTGTACATACATTTGGGTTTCTACAGCTTAATAAAAAACAGCTCAAGCGCTTAAAAAAACAACCAACCTCTTTTTGGCAATTATTGCGATAAACGACAATGTTGTTATTTTGAGACCACTTTCAAGTAATATAATGGTAATGGCATAAAACTGCAAGCACATCCCTTTAAAGATCAGTAAACTTTAAATCTTAATGAATATTTAACACTGGAACTGGAAGAAACGTTAAATATTCAAAACAGAAACAACAACAAAAAATAATTATAAAGTCACTGTAAACAAAACTGGGGGTCGGTGAGACCAAAGCACCAGAATCAAGACTTTTGTTATCTAATTTTTGGTAGAGAGAGAGAAAAAACTAGAAAAACAATAAACAATGGAAATGAAAATTATTGAGTTTGTTTTAGTATGACATGCAATAAACTGATGTATTGATTTATTGCTTATTGCAACATGCCTGGCAATATGTTAATGTTTTTTGGTATCTGGAAAATTAGCCTTTTCACAAACCTCCCTAATGCTAAGTCACATGTGCCGTTACCTAGCAACCTCAGCGAAACCCAAAGCGTCACCTAGCAACCCAAGCACAAGGTTTTACCACTGTATAGAATAAATAGAATGTATTGTTTGCCACTGGTTATTCTTCTTCTTTTCAAATTTGTATGGTTGTGTAATTGCACATCTGTTAGCAGCCATTTTCAGGTGCGAGTGTAAACGTTGGGTTGGTAGGGGGTGGGGGGAGCCAGCAGCAGATTATTTGGATTTAAAGGGACAGGGACCCTAAAACAGTTCATTCTGAAAGCAGAACTGACCAGATTAAAATCTCATTATCTAAGAACAATTTGCTATCCTAACCTGCTCAAGGAGATTATTATCTTCCTGCAGAACCAGTACCGTTCTGACCTGAACTGGATGAAGGGCGTCGGTTGGGAGACTGAGGGATGCCTCAACATAACTCAGGCCAAGAAAGCCGGAGAGCTGCTCAGTGATGCAAGTCTATTTTATTAGATATTAAAGTGATACAGACCCTTTTAGAGAAGCTGTTCATCAATGATATATTCTGTTTTCACAGGTCAAATACCGTCAGAAGGCCGACAAAATGAGGTTCACCCAGGTGGCAGATGATCTGTACATCAAACACGCCAAGAAGAGTCAGGAACTGCAGAGCGATGTAAGGTCTCATACACGGACTCTTCCATCATCATGGAATTTATCTCTGTAATATTAATCTCTGTGATTTTACAGCTGGCGTACAAAGCAGACACAGAACAGATAATTCACCAGTACACCATGACAAAAGACGAGCCGCAGTTCAGACAAGCAAAAGCAAACGCCGACATGCTCAGCGGGGTGAGCTGAAATTCATGTTTTCCCCACTCTCTGTTTCACAGTTTACTATTTTCAGAAACAAAAGGGTTTAAACAATCAATTAATCAATCAAGTTTATTTGTGAAGTAACATAAACACCAATTCACCAAATGTGAAACAAAAACAGAGATTACCTTTTCCAGGTTTCTTCCAGTGTGTTATAAGCCTGGCGAGCCACCAGGCTCAGCATTGCTTATTTTTTAAAGTCTTTTTTAAACGTTAGATTTTTTTTAAAGACTTTATTGTTGGGGTTCAGATATTCATCTTCCAATCTTTCAATAACACATAATTATCAAGTGAGATTTTAAAATTTCCTGTTAACTTAAAACATTTCTTAACTCAAAAACACGACAGGCCGCTGGACGAATGACTGCTCTGGCGCCCAACCTCCGGGCTTATCAAGTTTTCTGGGAGAAACCTTCCATTTTGTCATTAAAATTATCCAGGGTTGCATTTACTCCACCTATGCAAATTTTAAAGAGAAGAATTTGTTATGTTTTACTTAGAAGTAAAGTTGCATGTTTCACACAGACACCAGTCATCTTTTTGCGCTTAATATAGCCAAAACACACTCTTGTAAATAAATGTTTGCAATATATTAAAGTATTTTGTAAGTATTTGTAAGTATATTGTCACCTTCCTAAAATAGTAGCCTTAGTCAAACTGGTTTTTGGCAACAAAAAGAAAATGCCACCTCTTTTTTGCCAAAAGATAATTTAGGCAAAAAACAAAATAATAACTAAATGACTTAGGCCATAATTTTTTGGTAGGTGACTGTGAAAATGTTTACCTGTATTTCAATTTAAAGAAAGGTAAAATTGAAATTTGACCACAAAAAAGAAATATAATAAAGCATAATGAAATAAGTACATAATTTCCAAAATAATTTATTTACTAGATTGAACCAGTTTTTCTGATTAAGGTTTGATTACAAGTGCATCTGATGCTCAATTTCTTCCTTTTTATAGAAAGTGTACAAGAGCCAGTGGGAGAAGCAGAGGGAAAAGGGCTTTGAGCTTCATTTGGACTCTCTGTCGATACTTACGGCGAAGGCTAAGCGAGACCTGGCTAGTGATGTGAGACATTTTAATATTGGTGCAAAACCTTTTTGGAACAACTATAAAAATACTTGACATGCCCTCCTGAATAAAGACATTTTAACACATCTGAGTCTGACTGAAAAGCTGCTAAATTCCTGTTCTGTTTCAGGTAAAATACAAGCAGGAGTACGAGAAAAGCAAAGGTAAAGTGATCGGGATTAAATCTGTCAGTGACGACTCCCAGATGGCTCACTCCGCTCTGGCCACCAAACTTCAGAGCGATCTCCACTACAAGAAGAACTACGAGGACACTAAGACTAAATACAAGTACGTCCCCTGGATTAACCATCATTTGGTAATATTTTTACTAGTTATTCCAATTAAATAGATTTCTGATGCTCTATATCTAATTTAAACCTCAAGAGCAATTTATTATTGAGTGGCTCAACAATTGCAGAGATAATTTAGCCTTAATCTTTGTACTTTTAAAGAGTATTTGCATTAAAATACAGTTTATGTAAAAAGTGTAGAGTTAAAAAGCCGAGTTTTGTTATGTAACATGACATACCGTAACAAATCTGGAAGCATAAAAAGAGAAATAACCCAGTTGTACATCTATAAACTAATACTTTGTAGCAGCTTTATTTTTATTAATAATTCATTTATTTTTATTTATTTTTAGTTATTGAATTGTGAAAAATATACACCACTCTGAGATGGGGCAGATTGAAATGGCTCAAAATCTTATCAGGACACAAGCGTTTCATATCAGTCAATATCAATAATTATTGATTGGTTTTTCAGTTTTAAATAAATGAAATGTAGCCAAACTTGTTTTCCTGTTTTAAGTACAGTTTTCACTTCACACTGTTATTTATTTTTAAGCAGTTACGAGTCAGAACTTGAAACTGCTGCTGTATTAGTTATCCAGCAGGTTGTTGCTAGGTAACCAAAGAGTGAGTGGGTTGCTAGGTAACCAAAGAGTGAGTGGGTTGCTAGGTAACCAAAGAGTGAGAGAGTTATGCTGTGCAGTTCTGAAACAGAATTCAGTGAAATTATTGAATATTCCATCAGACGTATTATCTATTAATATTAACTTTGTGTCTATCACAGTATCAATATTGTTATTGATTTATTGTCCGGTCCTACTATAAAGAGAAAAACGTTTTGAAATTCTGTTTATTTTACTTATGAAAAAGATTTTCTGATGGATTCACCATCTGAATTGAGGATTATATTACCATTAAGGCTGCAAATGTTGTATATTTGCAATGCTAGCAGCTTTCTAAGTCTAATATATCCTGACCCTTTGTACAAAAATATTTTTAATCCTCATTAAAAACCTTTAATGAATGGCCCATTCATTAAGGTTACACAGCCACAGGCCTTGATATCCACAACAGATTTATTGTCCAAGGCAGGCAGCTGTGGGTCATCACCCTGGCGAAGCTCATGAATGAATTAATCTTTTTTAAAATGAGAATGACCTCAAGGGAAAAAGGTCAGTGTAATGCCAGGATTTTAAACATCAACCTTCTCCATAGCGTGTCTCTGGATATGCTGAACATCAGCCATGCGAAGAAGGCTCAAGACCTGGCCACGGATACGAAATACAGGACGTTCCTCCATGAATACACCACCCTGCCGACGGACATCAACGTGGCCTGGGCTAAGAAGGCCTACGACTTACAGAGTGATGTAAGCCTCCCTAAAAACAACCAGTTAACATTTCATTTAAACCTGCAATAATTAACCTGTTTGTTTTAACTGTGTAGAAACAGTACAGATCGGACCTGAACTGGATGAAAGGTGTCGGCTGGGAGGCCTCAAAATCTCTGGACGTTCAGCAGGCGAAGAAAGCTTCAGATCTGGCCAGTGAGGTAATCTCAAAATAGATTATATATTAGAGATTAACCATGCAATGAAAAAAAAACTTACACTTGATTAACCAAAGCTCTAAAAACGGAGAAAAACTACAGATTTTATCCTCAACAACCTTCAATAAATATTATTAATCAGATTATCCTTCTTGGTCGTTTAGTCCTTTTAAATAAGTACAGGAAGAACTTTTTTATAGAGCAGATTTGAGCGACAGTCCTCTATTTATAATCTCATTACGGGGGGACTTATATAACGGTCACTCCTGTCATGATTACCAACATGGTACGCTGACGTGACACCCAGAACAAAATTTAAGAGATTATTATTAGAAAACTGTTCTAATTATGTTGATACATCAGCAACATCGGCTGTGTGATTGTTTTTATATTTGCAGTTTTTCAGAACAAATTGTGATTAGTGCGCCCTCTACTGTTCATAACACAGTTGTGCACTTCCTGTTTTATTCTTTGCCTCATCTGAGCTGATTTTTTTCTGTAATTATATATATTTTTTTTTCTGCAGAAAAAGTACCGTCAGGACGTGAGCTCTCTGAAGTTCACCAGCATTGAAGACACTCCAGAGATGAAACAGGCCAAACTCAGCAACAAACTGGCTATTGATGTAAGTATAGGAACAACAAATATCAATATCATAAGTTATTACAGCCAAATCCAGATATTTATATACACTATATAAAAAGAATTCTACAGAATGCCATTTGTAAAATTACGCAGTCAGTTTGCTTTATTTAGCCCTGCATTAAGAAAAAAAGTTCATATTTAATTTATAAATGTCACAATTTCAACTAAATATTTAACTCCAGACTAAATATGTAGCTAAAATAAAGACGTTCAGCCAACATCTAGTAGTGCATTTCAAAGTGGAGACCACCAGGGGGCGATGTGGATAAGATGGGGGGGAAAAACAGGCAAAATATTTTTTAATCTTAAATTTTTCATCATAATTTTTGATTCCTGTTTTTCAATTATTTTTCAGATATGAAACACAAATTGAAAAGAAAAATTAAAATTATTTTAAATAAATGTAAAAATACATATATTTCATACAGTATCTAAATAAATATATATTATGAAATCTGGGACCACCAGGGGGCGCTGTGGAGAAAATGGGGGGAAAAACACGCAAAATATTTTTTTAATCTTAAATTTTTCACCATAATTTTTGCTTCCTATTTTTCTATTTGTTTTAGATAAAACACAAAATAATTTATTTACATTATTTTTATATAATTATACATATATTTATAGAAGGCGTCAAATGCTGTTGAGGTGAATATATTATCCGTTCTCACTACAAATAACCACACAAAGGATTCATTTTGTAGCTTCAACACTCATGCAGAGTTTCCTGCAGTAACATTGGTCGTCCTGTTTTTTTGTTTTCTTTTGTTTGCTTTTTTGTGCAGAGATTGTACAGAGAAAAGGGAGAAAACATAAAACACAATTACACAGTGAGTGAAGAGCTGCCAGAGCTGGTGCAAGCAAGAATCAATGCCAGAAACATCAGTGAGGTAAAGCTTTGTTTTTTATTCTGATTATTGATCTGATTATTGTGTTTCCATGAGTTGGTTTCTGATGATACATTTACACTTTTAGAGTCAATACAAGGAATCCTGGACGAAGTTACGCGACGGCGGCTACAAGCTGCGTCTGGACGCAATTCCCTTCCAGTCCGCCAAAGCGTCTGCAGACATCCTCAGTGATGTGAGACCCAGTTCAACCACACACAATCTGTGGAAATTATTGGTGTGACACCCAATATGAAATGTTCAAGAAAGAGTTTCAAAAGTTGAAGTTTTGCTAGAGAAAAATCTGAAATTTTGAGATTAGTGTCAGAAATTTAAGAAAAAAAACTTTGAAATTTTTGAGTTTGAAAAGTCAAAAAATTGCCAGGAAAAACATTTTGAAATCAATCTCTGACATTTTCAAGAAAGAAACTTGGAAGTTTCCAAGTTTTAAAAGTTGAAAATTTTCTTGAAAAAAAATAAAAAAAATTGAGATCAATGTCAAAAATTTTCAAGGAAAATGTGGAAATTTCTGAGGTTAAAAAGTCAAAAAAGGAGTGATAAAAAAAATTGATCAATCTCTGAACTATTCTAAGGAAAACATGGAAATTTCTGAATTTGAAAAATCAAAAATTAGCTTGAAAAAAAATCTGAAACTTTGAGATTAATAGAAACTTTCAAAATATTTTGTGGAAATTTCTGAGTTTGAAAGGTTGAAAATTTGCTAGAAAAAAAAATCTGAAATTTTGAGATTAGTATCAGAAATTTTCAAGAAAAAAACTTAAATTTCTGAGTTTCAAAAGTCAAACAATTGCTAGAAAAAAAACTAAAATTTTGAAATCAATCTGAAAATTTCAAGAAAAAATTTGGAAATGTCTGAGTTGGAAAAGTGAAAAACTTACAAGAAAAAAAAAAACTAAAAAATGTAGATATTAACCTAAAAAAAATTTAGAAAAAAATTAGGAAATTTTCAAAAGTCAGAAGTTGTTTGCAACCTTTTGGGGAAAAAGTTCCAGCAAATTTTTGACTTTCAAACTCAGAAATTTTTTTTCTTGAAAGTTTCTGAGATTAATCTCCAATTAATAATTATTATTATTATTCCATTACTATTGCTTATTTCATTTGATCAATACTCAAAAATTTCTGATCAATCCAAAAGTTTGAGTTAGATGTACTCAAAAACAAGAATATGTTACATTAACTTCAATTAAGTTGAGTCACACACAGAAGGTTTTACTGTGGAAATAATTTGTGTGACACATAAACTGATTGATTTCAGGTAAAATACAGAGAAGAATTTGAGAAGACCAAAGGGAAGATGATTGGACTGAAGGGGCTGCAGGACGACTTGAACATCGCGCATTCGGTTCACGCCAGCAAGCTACAGAGTGATGTGAGTGTTTTATGCCCTGTAGTTCATCTAGAAATAAGCTATTAGAAATCACATTTATGAATTCTGCTCTGAATTTAGATTAAGTATAAGAAGGACTCGGCGAATCAGCTCTCGAAATTCCACCTGCCCATGGATATGGTTGAGGTTGCTCATGCTAAAAAGGCGCAGTCTCTGGTCAGCGATCACGACTACCGGCTGTCTCTGCATCACTACACGTCGCTGCCCGATGACATGAAGGTGCAGGCTGCCAAGAGAGCGTACGAACTGCAGAGTGAGGTGAGACGGACTTCAGAAACTCCTCTGTCCACACGGCTTCAGCACCAACAACAAGCTTTACTCAAAGCTACTCCACCACTCGTCTTTATCAGAAATGGTTTAAGTTGGTCGTGGTAAGAATAAGTGACAGTAACTACCTAAAAAACCTCAGCTGCTCAGTTTCTTCAGTGCTAATCTACAGCAGAAATGGGCCATTCGACAGAGAAAAAGGAGCAGTGCATTTCTGCCTAAAATAAATCTGACATTCTTAGATTAATATCAGAAATTTTCAAGATAAAAACTTGGAAATCTCTGACTTTGAAAAGTCAAAAAAAAAATTGCAAGCAAAAAAATCTGAAAGTTTGAAATAAATTTCAGAAATTTTCAAGAAAAAATGTGGAAATTTATGAGTTTGAAAAGTCAAAAATTGCTAGAAAAAAACTCTAAAATTTTTTTAATCAATTTCTGAAATTTTCAAGAAAACATGGAAATTTTTAAATTTGAAAAGTTGAAAATATGCTTGAAAAAAATCAGAAATTTTCAAGAAAAAAATGTGGAAATTTCTGAGTTTAAAAGTCAAAAGATAACTTTAAAAAACTCTTAAATCTTGAGATTGAAATCAGAAATTTTTAAGAAAAGACTTGAGAATTTCAAAGTTTGAAAAGTAATAACACCTAGGGGGGGGAAAATTATAAAATTTTTAGATTAACCTAAAAACAATTCTAGAAAAAATGTGGAAATATTCAAATCAAGTTTTTTAACTTTGAAAAAGGAATTTCTAGCAAATCTTCGACTTTTCAAACTCAGAAATGCCCACATTTTTTTGTTGAAAATTTCTGAGATTAATCTCCATTTATTATTCTTCCATTTTCATTACTTATTTCATTTAATTAATACTCAAAAATTTTGAATCAATCCAAAATTTTGAGTCAGATGTACTAAAAAAAATCAAGAATATGTTCCATTAATTAAAATTTTATAGTGAAATTAAAGAAAAGTTTTCTGTCCACAGAGAATGTATCGCTCTGACCTGAACTTCCTGCGAGGCGCCGCCTGGATCGCAACCGGAGCTCTGCAGATCGAGGAGTCCAAGAGAGCCACAGACCTCATCAGTGACGTGAGACGTCTTCTTTGATTTTTATCCGTTTTCTTCTTATCACAATGATAAAACTATCATCTCCTCTTTTTAAGTATCGAATATCTCCCTCTGCTTTGCTCCTGCTCTGCATCCATGAAGCCTCACTTTCAAAGATTATTTGAGATGCTAATCAGCTGCTTGCAGTTGCAAAAACAATACCTCGTTGCCACGGTTACGACTTTTACAAACGTAAAAGCGTAAGAGCTGCTATTTGTGCAACAGCTGGATGATAAATTGTCCCAGAAATGATTGCGATAAACGATAATATTGTTGTTTTGATTCCATTGATAATCCTATACAAGTAAACTTTATTTTTAAAAACAAAGCAACTGGAAGATATTTTACATATACAAAATAAAATGCAACAACCAAAAACAAAGAATAAAATCAAAATAAAAACCACTTATTTCCAAAAAAATAAAATGGATGATAATGTTTATAAAATTGAACTCCAAAAAATCATCAGAATGAAAATGATTGAGCTTAATTTGATTTATCATGCAATCAATTGATTAATTTATTTTTGTGACTCAATCAGTTATTATGATTGGTTCAGTTATATTGGTTTGCAAAACTTTTAATTTTAGCAAAAGTCCATCTTCTTTCAAAAACTGCATGTCGTGTTTTCCCAACAGGTGATTAAAATATTTTTTCCCAGCCGTGTCCACAAGAAAGTTTTTAAACATTTCAATTTACATTCATTGATTTGGGAGGAATTTAAATTATTTGCTCAGAAAGGTAATAAAACGTCTGTTTTCTGTCCCAGAAAAAGTACCGACAGCAGCCGTACAAATTCAGGCACACTTCAGTCGCCGACTCCCCAGACATCGTCCACGCTAAACTCAGCGGACAAATCACAAATGAAGTGAGTCAGGAACTCTAATGATACACTTTTACTATGTCTTCTATAGGTTTTATAATATGCAACATAATATATATACATATATTTTTTTTCTCAGCGTCTGTACAAAGAAAAGGGCATAAACGACCAACACAGCTACACTATTACAACCGAGCGACCAGAGATTACACAAGCAAAGATAAACGCCTCCAACTTCAGTGAGGTGCGATGATTTAAGCTGCTCGCTGAAATAAAATGACTGCCCAAGATGTTTTATTTACTTTCTGTGTGCTACATTTGCTGCAGGTAAAGTACAGAGAGTCCTGGCATACGCTGCGAGCTCAGGGCTACAAGCTCACCATGCAGGACATCCCCTTCCAGGCCGCCAAGAGCTCCACAGGCATCGCCAGCGACGTAAGCAGAACAGGAGGAGCTTCAGATGAAAGCAGGGCTGCACATCGATTACAAAATATCAGCCAGATTAATCACACTCTACAACAGCACATTATGGTTATTATAAACGGAAAGGAAGAGTAAACGTCCGCTGAAAAGCTTTTCCAGAATAAACAAGGAAATTTATGAGTTTGAAAAGTTAAGCATTTGCAAGAAAAAAAAAACATTTTGAGAAAAAAAGTTTTGAGTTTAAAATATTGAAAATTTTCTAGAAAAAAACTCAAATATTAAGATAAGTCTCAGAAATTTCTAATTTGGAAATTTGGGTTTCAAAAGTCAAATGTTTTTGACTTTATAAACTCAGAAATTTCCAAGTTATTCTTCAGAAAATTTCTATCAATCTCAAAGTTTTTTAATTTTTTTCTTGCGATTTTTTTTTGACTTGCAGCTCTTGAATTTCCTTGCTTTTTCTTTAAAGTTTCTGAGATTATTCTCAAAATTTCTGAGTAATTTTCAAGCAAATTTTTGACTTTTCAGACAATTTTTTTCCAAAAAAATGTTTAAGTTTTTTTTCTCACATATTTTTGACGTTTGGAGCTCAGAAATTTTCGTGTCTTTTTCTCGAAAAATTCAGAAATTATTCTCAAAATTTTCAGTTTTTTTGGCAGAAATGAACTCGATTTTTTTTGGCTCTAGTATGTCGCGGTAAAACAGCCCGACTCTTTTTCACTCACGTTTGCGACTTCACACTGTCGGAACGCAGTGCAGGCCAAAACAGGTGATGTGATTCATCTGCATTATGCAACAGAAACACGTTTAGCTTTCTGGATCAGTCGCGTGCGCTAACCCGTTACTGAAGCAGGCCCAGGAAATCAACCGAACTCGTGTCTCTGCAGTACCAATACAGGCACAACCACCTGCTGGAGAAGGGGAAACACATCGGGGTCAGGAGCGTCACGGACGACCCCCACCTGCTGCACTGCCTGCAGGCCGGCCGGCTGGCCAGCGACCAGGAGTACCGCCGGGACGCGCTGTCCGCCAGCGGCCAGTACCACCTGACCCCGGACATGATCCACCTGGTGGCGGCTAAGAACGCGCAGGCGCTGGCCAGCGACCAGGACTACAGGACCAAGCTGCATGAATACACGGTGCTTCCCGACGACATGAAGGTGAAATGGGCCAAGAAGGCGTACAACCTGCAGAGCGAGGTGAGGAACAAAGACGAGGGAAGTAAAGGAAGATGAAGAAACGCCGACGCACAACTTGATTCATGTGTGTTTTACTGCTTCGTGCATAGAAACAATACAAATCCGACCTGAGTTTCATGAAAGGAGTGGCCTGGGACGGAGTGGGAACGCCGCAGCTGGAGGCGGCGAAGAAGGCAGGAGAACTCATAAGTGACGTGAGTATTTGGGAAAAAATTATACTAGAAACTCATCTGTCTCTAATAATAATAATAATAATTCATTTTATTTTATTTCTAGCCTGTAAGACAAGCAATTAAAAACAAAATGTAGACAGAACAAACAAGGAAGCCAATAATGCAATAAAAGTACCATAAAACAAAAAATAAGTTTATATAAAGTGGAATAATTGATGCGTCCTAAGTTTGGATTTTAATATTGTGAAGAGTAGAAAATAATAATTATACTCATTTTATTGTGTTTCACTTGAGATTTTCACTAATATTTTCATGTAAAGGCTTAATAAAATAATTTTAAATACTTAAGGAAACATTTAATTGTTTGTATTTTCTTGCTTCAGTCACATAATATTTAGTTTATTTATAAAAAAATAAACCAAAAGAAGCAGCCTTCAGTTTCTGGAACAAACTTCCAGAAAACTGCAAAACAGCTGAAACACTGAGTTCCAATAAATCAAACCTGTTTAAAACTGCATTTGATTAATAATAACTGGACCATTGACCAATATATCTGATGTGTATTTGCTTCATTATTTTTGACAAAATCTATTTTTTATTGCTTGATCCGTAATTTGATCTGAAATTTGCGATACAATTAAACTTCACTTATTTATGAAGCAATTTCCACTGAAAATGTTTCACAATAAAGAAAAAAAAAAGGTTAAAAATAAAACATTATTCAAATCAGAGGAAAGAAAAACGAAAACATCAAATCAAACAAATTAAAACCATATGGTGTGGGGGCTTTTTTTCCTCCTGCAGAAGAAATACCGTCAGCTGCCGGACAGAATCAAGTTTACGTCAGTGGCCGACTCTCCTGACATCATCCACGCGAAGACAAGCTACCAGCAGTGCAGCGAGGTAGAAAGAAGAAAAAACACGCATTAAATACATATTTTAATTCTTCCTTTAGCTGTTAATGTCTTTTATTGTGTATCGCAGAGACTGTACAAGTCTGGAAAGAACGACGAGATGCATAAATACACCTTACACCCAGACGATCCCGACTTCATCAGAGCCAAGATCAACGCTCAGCAGATTAGCGATGTAAGACTCTTTTAGTAAAGTAAATAAACGCAGATGATTCCTCTTTATCGTCCTATGCTAAGATTTTTCTTCTTTTTTCACTGTGAAGAAAGTTTACAAGGCCTCTGGAGAGCAGGTGAAAACGTCAGGCTACGACTTGAGGCTGGATGCAATCCCCTTCCAAACAGCCAAGGCCTCCAGAGACATCGCCAGCGACGTAGGTTTGGTCCAGAGGTTATGGACACGATGCATGTAATTATTTACATCTGGATGCTCATGCGCCGGAGGGCAAAAAGACGCTTCTTTTACTCGCCATCCAACATCGCGCTGTTGCAGTAGAACGATTCCCTTAACTAAATGGAACCTGGGGTCGTTGGTATTATTCATTTAGTGCAGTGTGCCACAGTAAAGCGAAAAATAACCCTGAAAAACAACTAAAAAAAAAAAACCATTTCCTTGCTATTTGTGTTTGTTGTGCTACAAAAAGACCCGTTGCCATAGCAACTGACAACAACGCCACTATATGTTTCAGGATTTAACACCAATAAAACCACTGAAACATTTTCAAAACAAAGAACAGAACATTCAGTCCGTTGCAGTTTTATGGTTTTATCATTGATGTTTATTTTTGCTATTATTAATAAGTGATTGCCGTGGTAGATTAGATGCCGCTGCTATTACCTAAGCTAACACAGCTGTGGTAGATTAGCTACCGCTGCTATTACCTAAGCTAACACAGCTGTGGTAGATTAGCTGCCGCTGCTATTACCTAAGCTAACACAGCTGTGGTAGATTAGCTGCCGCTGCTATTACCTAAGCTAACACAGCTGTGGTAGATTAGCTAATGTAAACACCTGCTCTGCTGATGATCTGTCAGAGAGTTGGTGACTCGGTCGCCTTTTTAAAAATATTTTAACTGAATCGAAACATACCAAATTCTACAGCACATCTACATGTTACGGTTGTCAAAGTCAAGCTAGCATAGCTGACCTCGCCCTCACTACTTTTTTAATTAAAACTTTTACTGATATTATCTAGTAGCTGTAGTGATAATCCTCTCGAGTTAAATCAAAGCTTAACGCAGTTCTCGGTTTTCAACAGCCATTTATTGTGGACACGTCTTTCTAAGTTCCCAAAAAATGCTGTCAGAACTACAAAAAAGGTAACACAAACCTAAATCAGTTCACAATAAATGGCGTATTTACATAAATAAAAGATACAAATAAACAAAACTGTACCTCATTAGCCGCATTGACTCCAGAGGAATAAATCTTAATTTCTTACAGCTTCTTCAGTTTGAATGCCCATGTGGCTCTAAGTGCGCCAGCCAATGCTTCCCTGGGCAACACATGGTCCACGGAACAAAACAAAGGTTCCCTCTCCACATTTGAATATACACTTAACATAAATTCAATAAAATTACCTCACAGTTAAACTTAATGTTTTATATTAAATAAAATCTAACTACTGCCACCTTAAACCAAACAACAAAAAAACAAAAAATAAACCAGATGCAGTTGTTTTGACAGCAGCTACATGTAGTGCGTCCGTTTTTCTTTTATGTATCACACATTCATATACGATTTAGCGCATTATGTTGGTAGCTTAGCAGCTAAAACCAATGGTAGTCAACGTCAGCATGCAGTTCTTCAGGCATGTGTCACCTGATCAAAAATTACTTGTGCGTTCCTTGTTGTACAGTAGAATATATTGATGTCTAATTTAAATTCAATTAATCTTTGTTCACAGGTCCATTACAAGGAGTCCCACCTGAAGGAGAAGGGCCAGCAGGTGGGGCTGCGCTGCGTGGAGGACGACCCAAAGATGGTCCACTCGTTGGCTGCCAGCAAGCTTCAGAGCAACCTGGAGTACAAGCGTCAGTCCAAGGAGGAGCGCGCCCGCTACAACATCCGGCCGGACCAGCCCGAGTTCCTGCTGGCTAAGAAGAGTCAGGCCCAGGCCAGCAACGTCACCTACCGCCGCAAACTCCACGACTACACCTGCGACCCCGAGCAGCTCACCGTCAAGCACGCCAAGCAGGCCTACAAGCTGCAGAGCGATGTGAGACGCCTGAGTTTTAAAACTACTCAGAGTTTAAACCCGGATCTAAAAGTTTCATAACAAAGACTGCTCTGGTTCGGAACTTAGTTTCTGAAACTTTCTCAAAACTTACCAAGTGCCTTCCGGACATTTACTGGGTATATTCCTGAAACTGCCTGGGTACTTGCCAAAAACTGACTGAATATTTTCCTGATGCTTATGGAGTACTTTCCTGAAACTTTCTGGGTACTTTCTGACACTTACTGGGTACTTTCTGACACTTACTGGGTACTTTCCTGAAACTTACTGGGTACTTTCCTGAAACTTACCGAGTACTTTACTGAAATTTACTGAGTTTTCTTGAAACTTACTGAATACTTTCCTGAAGCTTACTAGGTACTTTCCTGAAGCTTACTAGGTACTTTCCTGAAGCTTACTAGGTACTTTCCTGAAACTTACCTGGTACTTTCATGACGCTTATGGAGTACTTTCCTGAAACTTATGGAGTACTTTCCTGAAACTTACTGAGTACTTTCATTAAGACTACTAGAAACTTTCCTAAACCAGACAGAATACTTTTCTGAAACTTACCAGGTACATTACTGAAACTGCCTGAGTACTTTCCTAAACATACTAGATTATTTTCACGACTTACAAAGTACTTTCATCAAATTGACCGTGGTACATTCCAGTTTTAATTTTCCAGTAAATTTTAAAAAAATTATTTGATTTTTTTCTGTCCAGCTGGGTTGCTGAGTGAACATTTATAAGAAATAATTTGAACTTTTTTATTTTAGCAAATGACTGCAATGAAACAAAGAGAGAACATTTTTAATACTCTAAATACTTTCTATTGTAGCCAGACATTGGTAGGTGTCTATTAAGCATTGTGGTTTTTCCCTTTTGTTTTTTACCAGGTGAACTACAAGTCTGACCTGAATTGGATCAGAGGAGTCGGTTGGACCCCTCCTGGCTCCCATAAGGCCGAGCTGGCCCGCCGGGCTGCAGAACTGGGCCTAGCTGAGGGAGTTACTGCTGACGAGGCGATTGCAAAGTACCAGCATATGATGATGGTGAGAAACGCAGCTAAAGATAAAAGCAAAAGACAATAAATGCTTCATTTAACCTTCTCTCCGTTTCCACCTTTCAGCTGCACCACCAGCAGCAGATGGAGCAACAGCAGCAGCAGCAAGAGGCGGCAGAGCAGCTGGAGACGAGCGAGGAGATCCAGAAAGGCATCAACATGGACGCCCTGGAGGTCCTTCATGTCAAGAGGAAGAAGACGGTCCAGAAAAAATCCTCCACCGTCACTTCGTTCAGATCCATGGAGAAGAAATCCTCCTCGTCTTCCTCAGCAGCTGCCATCCAGAGCACCGTGACAACAAACGTCTCCAGTAAAGCTCTAGAAAATGCATAGATTTTATTATAGGTGTTTATAAGATTAATAATGTGGATTATTTATAAAAAGGTGATTAAGTATGTTGAAGCAGGGCTGGATTTATGTTTGCTAGAGGGTTAAAGTACGTGTTGAACAAAAGGGATTTAGAGTAAAGGATGCGGAGTTAAAGTTTGTGCTTTTAGTTAAGATGGAAAATAAATGTCTGTTTAGTAACAAAAGCCGCACAAAAACCCTGACAGAAGCTTAAGTTTGATCATGCAAGGCAAGAACAAACCACCTGAAATAAACGTCACATTTTCGTCTGGCAGGTTCAGCTTTGTGAGTTTGTAACGATGTTTCCTGTAACTCAAAGCTGGGCTGAGAGTAAACGCTTGCTTTTATCAACACCCCAATAAAGGTTTTTCATCGCAAACGGAGTAACGGTTTCTTTTTAACCCAATGCAGATTTAAACAACACACACAACTTAGCAATCCAGCAAATGCATTTATGCCCTCAAATCCCTCCACCGCGTGAAATAAGAGTAACTAAAGCAGGAAATGGTAGATGGGGGGGGGAAAGGACAGATGGAAAGAAGAAAAAAGAGGACAAGAAAATTTTAGGCAAGTTGGAAGAAAAGAGAAATTGACTAAAAAAGGACAAAGATGCAAGAGTAGAAATACTTTATAAGATTTGTGTTTATGCAATGCACTGAAATGAAATGTAAGACTTTTCCAAGATGTGCAGAAACTCTGGATATTAAACACAGATTCTCATTTGATTATATAAAATCTAATAAAAATCTCTGAATAATAACCAGATCTGGTTATTTGTGATGTTTGGGTTCTGTAAACAAAAATCAATTTTCCCAAAAGTTTAAGTCAGGACACAAGCTTGTTCATCTGAGCAGAATTTTATTCAAACATTTTACTTTGGGCACCAAACCATAAGTTTCTATATACAGCTTTATTTGGCCCAAAATATACACGTTAATCAGGCCGCGACATTCATTACATGCAGCCGAGTTCAAAACCAGAGTTTGCAAACTCTTTAGTTTTACGTTTTGTTTTAAACGCCACACAACACTCCAAGCTGTTTGTTCTGCAGAAACCCCAAACATGAGGCCAGAAAAAGGCCATCATTTTATGGTTCTGCACTGTAACAGAGGCGCCAAAATAACCCAAAACTTTCCCGTTTCAGTCCTCCAATATTTATGTCAACATCGACTGTCCTCGGCGGTGGCAGAAAATGTGGAAATTCAGAGGTTTTTATCTGGGAACCGAAGGTCACACTGCAAAAAAAACAAAATCTTACATAGTAGTTTAGGTTAGTTTCTACTGCAAATACCTTGAAATAAGAAAAAAATTACTTAAAAGTAACTTTTTAGGACGATATAAAGGCTTGTTTTAAGTAAATAATTCGTTACTAGATTATTCCACTTATAACAAAATTTAATTTTATGGAACAAATAAATTTTCATTAATATTAAGGAATTACTTACTTTACAGACAAGCCTCTACATCTTGCTTAATTTTTCTCTTATTCCAAATGTGCTGAGATATTTGATACAGACCAAAATTAATTGGTAAAATGTTGTATTTTTGCAGTGCAAAGTGCTCCTTCTAGTTCGTAAAAAACATCTTAAAAAAAAAAAGAAGTATAAATAAAAATCCCAGGAGCGTGAGTTTGCAGTACTAGTCCTCCACATCAAACCCCATGAAAACAGTTTCAGAATAAGTTACAGCAAAATGCTCGTTTTGTTCCGTTTTCGCTCGGGAAGTTCTCAAGGTCGCCGTGTCCTTGGCGAGGGAAGAGTGCGTTCATGTGTACTCGGACTTGCGGATGTAGTTGGAAGGCACGTATCCTCGTCTTCCTCCGTCGGCTTCCCCCAGCCACCACTCGCCGTTTCCGTTCAGGTCCTGGAACTCCAGGATGCGCAGCCGCTCGTTGGCGGTGATGCTCATCTCGTTAGCGCAGCGGGCTTTGAAGGAATACAGCGCGTAGTAAATCTGAAAAAACAAAACAAAAGGTCATTTTCATGTTCTTCTACATCAACTATCGGCAGATTTATTAATGTTAGACATTCCTGAGGAGTAATTTCTTCCAAGAGTATTTTTAAATAGGTTTTATCACATCACAAACATAAGTTTCTACATATTTTAAGTAGGATCTTATGAAATTAACTGGACTAAAGTTGCATTTATGAGATTTTATTTATTTTTTTCTGAAAACATCAGAGATGAAGGACAAATCTGAAAGTTGCAGAACACTGACTGTAAAGGAAAGGAGTTGGAGAGCTTTCATGTGTTACAATGGCCTAGTCAAAGTTAAGATTTAAAGAATCTGTGGTGAGATTTGCAAACAGACACAGAACCTCTCCGTCCAACCTGAGTCTAAGCTGTTCCAGATAACGGCTGGGCGACAAATCGATTAACAAAGGTTTACATTTAATAACATTTTTTTTCCCAAATGAACTTTTTGGGTTTCTGTAGTTCCATAGAGTGATGTCAGCGCACACAGGGCGGCCATCTTGTTTCACAAGCGTTCTTTTACAGTTTCTGTTTATTTGGACTTTGAGTTCAGATCAACACTACAACAAAAGATAAGCGTCAGGCTAAGTTTGCTAAGTTTGACACAGTCGCAGTAATACAAGAACAACAACAATAAAAGAATAAAGTCATAATATTTGGGGAATAAAGTAGTAAATTTGTGAAAACTCCAACACAAAAGGTAAAATTATTTTTATCCTACTGATATTATGACAATATTTTTGTAATTTTGCTGAAGAAGAGATGTGAGTAATTTTACAAAACTCACAATAAAGAGAGAAATCCAGATAAATTCCAGTACCTGATGACCGTCCAGTTCACTTTCTGGTTCTGGCTCGGCGTACTCGTCCCGGCTGTAAGTGGACTTCCTGGTTCCGTCCCCGTCCCTCCAGTGCGGTGAGCTGTAGCTCCTGTCTGCGTGTCCGTGTCGTTTGGACCTGTCGCTGTTCATCTGAGAGGACGACGAGTCTGTCTCCGAGTAATCCGACGTGTCTCTGTTCCTGCTCTCGTACCGCCACTCGTGCGAGTCTCTGTGCGAGCCCGAGTGCCGGTACGCCGGCTCCGAGTCTCTGTGAGCGCCACCGCTCCTGTGCGATGGGTCGGCGTAGTCTCTGCGGCTCGCGTGAGTCCGGGACGGGGAGTTCTGGGCGACGGCGTCGGGGTTGGAGGTCGCCTGGCCGCGGCGGGACGAGGCGGAGTCCAGCGACGGCTGTGGCGACGGGTGGCTCTGCGGCGCCGCGGAGTAGCTGACGGTGGCAGCGTCCTGGTTGAAGGTTAAAGTGCTGTTGCTGTTCTGGCGGGAGAAAACGGGGGAGGAGCCGCCGTAGCCGGACTCGTTGGACGACTGGCTCTCGATGGAAACGTCTGAGTGGCTCCGGCGCGGGTTGTACGGTTTGAGGAAGGAGCTGTAGACGAAACCCTGGGTGACTGCGAAACAAAAATAAAAATGGAATGAGCTTAAAGATGAACAGCATAGGAAAGATATCTATACAATTAATTATGCACCAAATTATTCTTAAGTAATGGCAAAGTCTCAGCTGTTTTAGGGCCTCCTGTCACTTTAAATCCAAATAAGCTTCTGGCCACGCCCCCTAACTCAATATTTACACTCGCACGTGAAAATGGCTGCAAACAGATCAAGTTTATTTGTATAGAACATTTCGGCAACAAGGCATTTATGATCTGGATGTGGCCCAAAATGAAAAAGTAGAAGAACCAACCATAAGGCAGCAAATGGTTTCTAAATGTTAAGTTAATAAAACACTTGTCTATTCCAGCAGCCATTGTGAAGCGAATAAAATAAAATAATGAAATAAAAAATAAGTAAAAGTAGCTGGAACTCAGCTCGTGTTGCTAGGTTACGGGCTGGGTTCCGTTTGGGTTGCCAGGTTACAGGCTGGGTTCCCTTTGGGTTGCTAAGTAACGGCTCAGTGCCTGTGGAATGTGACTTAACATTCAAGAGGTTTTTAAAACATTAAATTATTGCTAAAAAAAAAAAACCTAACTGGTTGTGTTTTTAGAAGCAGTTGAGACTCTAATGGAAAAATAAAAACATTCAAAACGTGAAATTTGCATAAAAGTTCCCCTAGTTTTGAGTTGCTTATATAATAATCTACCTCCGTTGTCAATCATCCAGCGGTTGTTGCTGCCCATCGGGTCCTGCTGCTTTATCACACCAACCAGGTCTCCCTCCTGAATCGAGATGTCCAAATCCTGAGCGGCGTTGAAGTTCCTCTCCGCCTGGTAAAGTTTCTCGGGAGCGTAGCCAGCCAGGAGAGCCGAGCGATGCTCGTCCGTTTGGGCAGCGAAGTTGGGCTGGAAAACATTTAACATTAGCGGCCACAGTACTTATGTGTTATTTATTAAGAACAAGGCAAGTCGGGTAAACTCACAAGTCCTTGAGATTGTTTCTTGGTGCTTTGCTTCTCCAGCGTTTTCTTCTCGAACCTCTTTGTGGTTCCGGCCGGCTGCGGCAGGTTCTCCGGGCAGAAACTGAAGCTCTGCAGCAGCTTGAGGACCCGGTGGTACTCCTCCTGAAACTGCGTGATCAGGTTT
Source organism: Poecilia formosa (assembly GCF_000485575.1). Taxonomy (NCBI): domain Eukaryota; kingdom Metazoa; phylum Chordata; class Actinopteri; order Cyprinodontiformes; family Poeciliidae; genus Poecilia; species Poecilia formosa. The sequence continues at coordinate 365,273 of NW_006800287.1, forward strand.
TCCCCTGCACCACCTTTATTAGAAAACTGGTGGGGAAAAAAGTATAACAGAGTCAGTTTTACAGTGAATGAAGCACTGAAGAATCAAAATCTGACTTTTTGTTTCATGATTTTGAGGAAAAATCTTAAAAACTTTAAGAAAAACAAACATTTTCTGTATTGGAATTGTCAAATTATAATGAAAATGTTGAGGAAATTTTGACCTGAAAAGCTAAAAATGAAAAACACTGATTTGTTTCCTGAAATGTAATTTCCTCAAAGATTCTTCAAAATGTAAATTCTAATTTTTTGCTGTGATTATTTCCTCTTCATATTTGTAAATTGTTTAATATGGAATATTAATTTTGTCAAATCTCACACTACAAAAGACACAAAATCTTACCAAGTACGGACTAGTTTCTTGTGCAAATCTCTTAGTACGCTTAGAATAAGACAAAACTAACTAACAACTAACTTTTCAGTAACATGTAGAGCTTGTTTTAGGTAAATAATTCCTTAAAACTGATTTAAAAGTCTTAGTTCCACTGGCAGATTATTTCACTTACAAGACATTCTTTTGTCAAGTTGAAAGAAACTAAGCGACAAGTGTACTAAGATTTTTGAAACTGAACAAAAATACTTGGTAATACTGATCAGCCGAACCAGTAGAACCAGCGCCCGACCTGCAGCAGCGGCCTCAGCTCTCCCAGCGTCAGCTTCATGAAGTCCTTCTGCGCCTGCGCGAAGGCGCCCACGCAGTCTTTGAACAGCTCCTCCGCCACGGCGTTGAACTTCCGCAGCTCGTCCAGAAGCTGCGCGTTCAGCGCCTCGTAGTTGCTGCGGGCCACCTGCAGCTCGTCGCGCACGCGGCGGTCCTTCAGCCGGTCCGCGCGCTCCTTGCAGTTGTCGTAGTCCAGCAGCTTGTCGAAGCGTTTCTGGATGAGTTTGTGCGGCCCGGCGAACATGACGAGGAGCTGGGAGAGAGGCTTGATGACCAGCGCCTCGGTGCGCTCCTTCTGCTCAGGACGAAAAGTGGATTTGGTCAAAAAAACACGAGTTTGACTCGAAGGCTACATTCACACTGCAACCTGAAGTGACACAAATCCGTATATTTATTTTAATTTTATTTATTTTTATTTTTTGCCTTAGTGCGACCCACGCTACTTGGATATCCGATACGTATCCGATCTTTTCAAATGTTACCAGAGTCAGAACGTACAGGTCGCATTCATCCCGACCTGAACGTCACTGATACTCGACAAACGTCACTATTATGCGTCCCGATACGCGCAAGCGGGAAGAAAAAAACAGCAGCAATGGCGGACGATAACGAGGATTGAGTTGTTAATGTGCTGGCTCCGGTCGGATAACAACTTTAACATCGTAAGCTAAGGTCCACCGTTAGCATCCATGTTTACTTCCGCAAACACTGAGCACTAAGTTGTTTTTTTTTTTTTGTTGTTTTTTTGGCGGTTGGCAAAATACGTTATTTAAGCATTACCGCCCCCAACTGGTAAGGAGTGTGGACTACATGATGACGTAAAAAAATTATATCCTGTTTAATAAAAATCAAAAATTGCCTGATATTCTCTTCCTGAACCTTATTGCAATAGATAAACTGAGCACTTCTTATTTATGACAATTGGCAAAACATCTTCTTCCTTAGATTTTTAACAGCAACTTGCATCCATTAGTTTTACACAATGCCATCTCTTGGATTTTATTAATCTTTCGAATTCCCTTAATGACACCAGTATTTAAAAAAAATTAATACCATTCCCTTTCCTTTATTGCTATTTAACTGAGCAACCACATTCTCAAATTTCAATTCCCTATTAAAACCTATTTCTATAGTAGGTAATCTTTGATTCACATATTTCCTACGGCTAATAAAAACATGTTGCATCGTTTCTTTAGTATTACACCAATTACACAAACCAGTAAGAAATTTCCCCGTCTTAAAAAGAGTGCCTTTCAAAAAACTATTCCCAGTTCTTATTCTATTTATACTTATCTTCTCCATCCTGTTTATTCCTCTAATTCTTAGAACATCAGCTGTATTTTGTATCTTAAACACCGCATTTTCTGCACTGGATTACAAGGCGCACTGTTGTTTTTTGGTAAAATTAAAGGCTTTTAAGTGCGCCTTATAGTCCACAAATTACGGTAAGTGTCTTCCACTTATTTCATTATCCCACCTCATACTCCATAACTTCTACTTTCTTTCCAAACTACACTTTGGCCTTCAGATTTAGATGACTTTAACACTGAGCCGCTCTCTATGTGTGACGTCATGGCACCCTCTACTGCACATGCGGGACACTTTCAGGGGGTTTGCAGTTCACATTGGAGATCACATACAGGTCGCATATATTTGGAACATCAGATTCCACAAAGGAAATCATGAAAAAATCAGATTCGGGTCACTTCAGGCTGCAGCGTGAACGTAGTAGCCTTGGTGAGGCTAACGGGTCGTTTACTCACAAACTGAGTGAACTGCTTGTCGCTGATGCAGCGGTGAGCTCTCTGGAAGCCCTCCGGATCCAGAACGCTGCGCTCCGTGTAGATGTCAACGAAACTGATGGCAGCCAGGACATTCACAGACGCCGATTCCTGCACGGAAATTCACCCAGACGTCACGCTCAAGCTAAAACGTAAACGTAAAACAGACTCGTGGGGGTTTTCCTCCTACCCTGATGTGCTGCAGGTACATGGAAACGTCTCTGATGAAAGACTTGATGAGCCTCTCCTGCAGCCTGAACTTCTTCTCTGCATCATCAAACTCTTCACTTTTAATCTAGGGAATTAAAGAAATTAAACGTTATTTAGGCCTCAGGGACACTCGAGTCAGAGCAGAACCAGAAACGGACCTGTAGAGAGATTCCTGTGAGGTGCTTGATGTGGCTGCTGACGCGGTTCGACTTCTTAATGATGGAGTGAACGCTCAGCTTGGCGATCTTGTCTATGAAGGATTCCTCGTCTCCTTTCCTGTACTTCACCACTGTGGACAGCAGGGGGAGAACTTCAGAGAGGATGATCATGGAGCCCAATCAGATGAAGTTACTTAAGTTCCCTTTGGGATCAATAAAGTATTTTTTAATTTGAATAATCTATGATGTCTTGCAAAAGCAGTCATCATCTCTCATGCTACAGAGACAAACTTTAATCGGTTTTATTTGGATTAAATGGTTTAGATCAGGGGTGTTCAAAATGTGGTCCGAGGGCCTAATGTGGCACTTGGAATGATTTTTTTGTGGCCCTAGATAGTAAAGTTTTTTATATAAAGTGTCTTGAGATTACATTTGTTGTGATTTGGCACTAGATAAATAAACTGAATTAATATTTTGAATAAGATTTTCAGACAAATTAAAATCTCCATAAAATGAAAAATATTAGGTGCAATACAAAGTACTAATAATTTCACAGTAAATCTAACAGCAACTTTCACTCAAAAAAGCAAACTTTTGTGCATCTATTTATTACACTGATTTAAATACATTAAACATTTTAAAAGCTGCTGCTGACAAGAATCAGCCACAAAAATTAGGGAAAGGTTTACCTTTTTTCCTCTTACTATGGAAACTTGCAAGGATCTAGAAAATCTTCTTCTCGAACAAAAGTCTAATTTTTGAAGTCTGACTACATTCTTTCTGTTTTATCGCTGAGCAGGTGAAATAAAATAATCGCCACGGTAAAATGAAGTTACCCAGATCCTTCCTGCGCTTGTACTCGTTGATGTTGACGTTGATCTGCTTGATGGCCTGCACAGCCTGGGTCAGCTGGTGCCGGTCCGGGTGATTCTCCGGCGTGGCGCCCTGCAGCTCCGACAGCAGCAGCGGGTAACGCATCACCCGCTGCACCGGCTTGATCAAGAACGAGCCCAGGTTGATGTAATTTGTTTTACCCCTGCAAAAGAGCCAGAAAACATTCATTATTTATGAAGCAAATTAAAACATGTAAAAGTCAAAGGTTTAAAAAGTCAGAAGGATCACACAGAGTCATCATGAGATCAGTGATGGAGGAACATATGGAGCCATCATGGACCAACCAATGATGAGCACTTCATCACAGGCTTGTTTCTGATGATGACCAAAGCTCTGATTGAGAGGCTTTGAAGGGAAGCAGAAGAAACTGATTTGCTTTAATGAAACCTACAGGACAAAGTTTTTACTTAAACAGCTACAGGACTTTATGACGGCGCGTCAGAGCCACTGCAGAGAGAAAGGAAAATAGAGGATTCAATTTCTGCCAAAAGCTCAAATGCTGAGATTAGTCTCAGACATTTCCAAATTTCTTTTTTCTATAACATTTCTGAGTTTGAAAAGTCAAAATTTGCTAGAAAAAAGTTAGAATTTTTGATATTAATTTCAGAAATGGATTGGGGGAAAAAAAACGTGGAAATTTCTGAGTTTGAAAAGCTGAAATTTGCTAGAAAAAAACCTCAGAAATTTTTAGACTGTCAGAACTTGAACATTTCTGAATTTGAGTCAAAGAAATTTGAATTTTCAAACTTAGAGCTTCCAATCCAATACATTTCTGAAATTAATCTCAAAATTTCTGAGATTTTTCTAACAAATATTTTGAATTTTGGAGCCAAGAAATATTCCTGCATTTTCTACAAAATTTCAGATTTTTTTATTTTTAAACTTGGAATTTCCAATCCCAATTTTTTTTTTTTTTTTTTGCCTTTTCTACAAAATGTCTGAATTTTTTTGGCAGTAATTCACTTCTTTTTTTTTTTTTTTTTTTTTTTTTTGCCTTTTCTACAAAATGTCTGAATTTTTTTGGCAGTAATTCACTTCTTTTTTTTCCCTATGTATAATGGCCCTAACATGACAGGAATTAAATCCTTTGTTTTCTGTTTAACAAATCGTAACTGACATGCAGTTCCTCTTTCAGTCCTGTAGGTGGCATTGTTTCCCAGAATCAATCTCATGCTGCCCGTTTCGAACAGGAGGACGTATTACAGATCCAACAGAACCACAGGAAACACATGCAGACACAAAGAAGCAAGTCTGGATTCAGCACAGCTGTTTTTAAAGGTTCATTTTCACTTTGAGCACAAACACAGAGGCCATTTTTAAAGGAGGGTTAGTGAGCAGCAGACATGCAGTCAGGACGGCTCCCAGGCTGGAAATCATGCCGACATTCATTAAGTAGACTTACTGATTTCGGTATATCGCCCTGTTGAAAGGAAAGAGGTAGAAAGATAACATAAAAAACTGTGTTTAAAGTGTAAAAATGATGCAAGTCTTTATGTTGACAGATGTGACAAAAGCAGTTCTCAAACAAGAGATTAAAACTAAACCTGAGAGATTAGGAGTTACAGATTTCTCATTTAAAGTTGGGGCAGAAGCCCAAAGAAGCAGTAAAAACATTGGATGTGGGTAACATGACCTTTTCAAGTCTTATAAAAACATTCAAAAAGTATTGTTCGCATGAAGGAGATAACTAAAAGTTACAAAGTGATAATAAAAACGTCAACTTTGGCCTAGATACGAACGACAGTCATTTTCCTTTTGTTTACGGAGCCGCAGCCTCTTTGTTCCAGCAGCTTCCTGTTCGCAGATCGAGCGTTTGTCTTCAAACGCGACAATAATTCACTGAAAGTCAGAAGTCTGCTGAAGAAACTGAGTCACAGACGGTGAAACCGGACAGGAGGAACGAGGCCGGGCGCATTCCTGGGCTTCTCCAGATGACTGACGCCAGAAAAACTAACCACTGCAGCTCTGAGCACGCCGACGTCTTCAAATGAACCAAATATTAACCGGAACTGGACTATTCTTCTGCTATGATAAATCGTCAGAACCTTCGGGTTTTCTAAGTGGACTTAGGAGTAGGAAAATATAAGATCTGAATCCTATATATGCTTTTTCCTCGTCTATAAGATCTGTTTTCTGAACTTGGAGTAGTTCAGCATTAATAAAATCAACATAAACAGAGCAGTAAGGTGTTTTATCATGCAGTCTCCAGGCAGAGTTTGTTACATCCAGGGTATTCCTTGTTAGCATAACGCAGCTGTTAAACCTCAGAAGGCGGGTGGATGATTCCTGCTGCCGATGATTTAAATCAAATGATTGGATCAAGACTATAAAACCCACAGCAGCCACTAAACCAGGCGTCTGTGTGGAAGGCCACTCCTGCTTCTTTTGTTTCTTTTAATATGAATGAAGTGCAAGTTCATTCATAATTTCCTTGCAAAAGTCAAAGGTGAAATTTAAAATGTGATCTTCTCCATGTTTAAGACGCCGTGTCCGCCGCTCACCTCAGCCTCTCCAGACACTCCAACACGTGAGCCTGGATGCTTTCCTTCTTCTCGTAGCTCTCCAGCAGGGAGATGGCGTCGTCGTGGTTCTGGCAGTACAGCTTGTACACTTCCTCCAGCTCAGCTTTGAAATTCAGAAACACGACTCCTGACAGGACAGGATGCAAAAGTGTTATGAAATGTGCTTTGTCTGAACAAAAAGACAAAAATAAGGGTAAAAATTAGTCTAAACGGGACTCGGAAACACTTTTCAAATGGCTTCCAAATCTCGTGAAGCCGGTTAAAAACAGGAAATGTGTTGAGCTGTAATCAGAATTTAGAAAAGACGAACTTTAACAGCCCTTACCTACGGATTCTGATTCCTGTAGTCGGTCTAAGAGCCGCTTAGAAAGCTCAATCACAGAGCTGATGTTCCCAAAGAGCCCCTCAAAGTCCACTTCCACCTGGTGAGGTAATTTACTGGACCATTTAGATCATTCATGAATACAACAAAACGTTATATCTACAGTAAAAATCTAAATATTAGAAAGATTAAACTTTTAGAAAATGGTCATGTAACTACAATGGAGCATTAGGGCCACGCTAAGAAAATAAAAATAAAAACAAAAGGATTAAGTCAAAATAATACGACTTTATTCTGGTACTATGACCATTCCAGTAATATGACTTTATTCTCATTTTGATTTTCTTCTTGTAGTTTTTAGACTTAAGATTCATCAACTTTATACTTGAAGCATTATGACTATTCTCATAAATTAATGACTTTATTCTCATAATTTAAAGACTTTATTCTCATAACTTACTGACTATTCTTGCAAAACATCTTTATTCTTGTATTATGTACACTTTATTCTCACAAGTTTATTCTCATGAATTTATCATTTTACTCTCATGATTTTATGTCTTTATTCTCTTAATTTAAGGACATTATTCTAATAGTATTCTGACTATTATCAATTTAATTTTTTGTATTTTTCAGTTTCCATCATACGTGGCTTTATTATAGTGTTTAAATGCTGTTGAATTTTTACCTTCCTCTCCTGCAGCGGCACAATGATCTCATCGATGCACATTTGCAGGTCGTTGACGTAGTCCTCCTCGGTCTGCAGCAGCTCTTCAATGACCTTTGACCTCTTCTCCAGCATCCTCTGCTCGGGGTCCTCGGGGTCGGTGCCGGCAGCGGGGGCTTCGTCAGAGACCGGGCCGGAGTCCACGGGTTTGGGCTGCTGCGACGACAGCAGCGTCATCTCTGGAAAGTCAAGATTAAACCTCTTTAAGATTCACCTCTCGGCTGATATCTGAGATTAGACAGGAACAAAACAATCGGCTTGTTGCAGAAACAAAAGGAGGAATAGTTTCCCAGCCCACGTATCCACTCGTTTGTAACCAAACAACCCTGTACCCGCTCCGCCCCAAACTCCTCGCCTCGTCCCGATAGCGGGTCGGCGGCGGCGCTCGTCTGTGGGGAGGCCCAGGACTGAGGGGAAGGCCTGGATCACGCATCGCTGCCTTTCATGAATAGAGACAAAACCAAAGTGGACTCGGGTTCTTTGTGAGCGGCACAATGGGTTGTGACAGCGACCGCAGACTTACGGTTTGCTCTCAGGAACAGAGCGAACTTTAAAGCTTTTCAGGATGCATGTGCTGCTCATGCATGCTGATAACTGTGTCCAATCCGTCTGGATGAGGTCAGATCTGCATCAGGGAGTTGTTTTCCAAACATGAAAACAGATTCTGGTGGGAGTAAAATATAACAAAAAAAGAGACACATTCAGAGAAAATCCAAAACTCTGAATCAGTGCAACAGATTCAGAGAAATTTGGGCCAATTTGGGAAGAAGAAGCAACGAGTTCTGGGTGTTTGAGCGGTTCGAGGAGGAAAGTCATGAATTAAAGTCCTGATAGAACCACTGCTCTCCATGAAGAACCTTTCTACTGAAATCCTGGAAGGAAGAAACTCCCAGAAACCAGAGACGCACCGATCCAAAATCAATATCCAAACCAGTATTTAAAAATATTCTGGTATCGGTGACAATGTGCCCGATCCACAAGGGCAGATCTATTAAGTCTAATTCTATACCTTATTATTTATTTTACATTATATGTAGAATAACTAATTACACTTTGAGCCACTTTTTGTTGCAGTTTATTTTTTATCAAGCTTGTTTTCGTCAATCAGTTTCTATAATATTTATTTTAAATCGGCTGTTATATTCCCAATTACACTCATTGAACAGAGGAAAGTTGTGTTTCTAAATGTTTTGAACCAAACTCATGAAGCTTTTGGTGCATCAGTGCAGAGTTATGAGATAAAAAATGCAATTCAGCTTTTTTATGTCTGCGTTTAAAAAAAGAAAACCTGTTTTTCTGTATCGGATCGATATCGGCGGATTCTAAACCTCAAATATGGGTATCGGTATCAGTAGAGGAAAAAAGTGAATCGGTGATACTCATAGGAATGCAGGAATCTTGTAAATGAGAAAAAACATGTAATCAACAAAAAATAATAATTTTGATGTCATTTTAACATATTCCACTGCAAGCGAGCTCTTATTTTGTAATTCTGTATTTTGCACTAAAACGTCATTGATCTGTTTTGGGTCAAATAACTAATTTATAACCATTTAATAATTGGCAGCAACAAAAATGAATTTTTGTAATCTATAATTTGTTGTTTATTCAATAGAAAATGTAGCTTTTGATGTTTTACCTTCTGTTTATTACAAGTTGGCAGAAACTGTTCCCTCTATTTTCTACCAGATGTTTAAATTCTTGCTGTTCCAAACTAAATCACCAATAGTTTTAAACAATCAAAGCATTCATGATTAAACAATGTGAATAGAGTTTGAGACAAATTGTTTAAAAAGACATTTTTAAACAATTTGTCTCAAACTCCCATAACCACTTAGATGTCAGTAGTTTGTGATTAAAACGAAACGATTGAGTGAAAATGCTTCAGTTATTCTATAGATTGTATATTTGCAGCAAAAGTTACCGTTTTATCCAATCTTATTTGACATTTTAATGTCCATTTTACAAGTTTTAATGAAGATTTAGGTCAAAATCTTTATTAAACGAAGGCAATACATGAAAACCCAAGAGATTAGTAACCTGTCTCATCATGTTGCAGTTTATATCCAATCTGTAATCTTCAAAGCTGGACAAAAACATTTAAGCTTGTGCAATGAGAGATCTGTGTTTGAACTGAGCAAACCTCAGTGTGGAGAGATTAAATGGAGCAGAGACCTGACCCAGACAGGACCCGGGTTCTGGGCACGGGTCGGTGCAGACTGAGCATGTGCAGGTACCTGCTGCCATGGCTGCAGGTGACGTCACTCATCTCCTTCGAACAGATGCTGTCAGAGACTAACGACGTTAACTCTGCTCATCATCCCCGACAGCAACAATGTCGCTTCCCCTTTAAGTATCCAGAACTTGGCAGGTCACAGGTAGCAAAAATTCAACCTTTTCCAACTAATTGTTGGTCGTTTTATCACACAAAGGCACAAATTATCACCAGAACAATGCAGGAGGTTTCTGATCCGCTCCCTGCTCCCGTGACTTGGCAGAAGCTCAACTCAAATGAGCTTTTCTCGTCGCTTCAACCCGACCGGCCAGCACTTCCTCCGCCGGTCAGAAACTGGTTCACTAATTGGGTTTCTTTTTCTTTTCTGTTTTTTATTTAGAAGTCACCCTGCAACCCAATGCAGAGGGAACAGAAAAACAATGGACTCGGTATCTAATTGGGATCAATCGCCTCATTCCCACGTTTGGCGTAGAACGAATCACACGCTCCGATTCACAGTCTTCTAAATATGCAACAGTTTCCATCAGAACCAACCTGGGAAGGCTCGTTTTGACCCAGTTTACCAGAATCTCTTTGTTTTATATAAACTCACACACAGTGCACCGATTCAACAGCAGTCATAAACTATGTTTATATTCAATTTTAACTAATTTCTGCGGCAAATTCTGTACTTTCTAATTCATTTTGCAGTAAAAATAAATTGGTAAATTAATTTTCTGACAGTTTCAGTGATCCAGTCTGTATAATGAGGAATCGGTTGATATTTTGTAATCGTACTTCCTGTGATTTCCCGGTTATAGCTGACTGAATCCTGAACAGTAAACACTCGAAACGGCAACAGAAACAGAACAAACTGTACTTTATACAACATGAAACCGAAGCAATGGTCTGCAGTTTATCATCTTTCTTTATCATCACAAAAAGGAAGTTTGTCATTGATGCCTTTTTTTTTGCTTTCTATGTAATAAAAACTTTAAGTCTGAGCATATCTGGACGTATATAAAACACCAACATTAAGATAAAATAGACAAATCAGTACATATGTTAAAGTCTTTACAGTAAATACATAAAATAAAATATTTAAAGAGTCAAAAATTCTATAAATATAATTTATAAATTGAATGATTAATGAAATCTTATATAATTGGATCAAAATAAAAAAAGTAACTGAATTGACTATATATATTGAGTTTAATGAGCTGATAAAGCTGATTAATAAAATTTACACAAGGAAATTAAAAAAACAAGAAATTACACGCGTTTCATAAATTAAATGCAATCTATGTCCTATTTTAAGAGTATTACTTAATTATTTCAAACTGTATACAGTTGTGGCACCGTTAGGCCTCCGTAGGGTTTCAAGTCATCATGTGTTACATATAATCTAATTTACTGACATATAAAATTTTTTATTCTTTTGTTTTGAAAAAAAAAATCAATAAAAAATGTAGAAGTGAGAAATGTAATTAGGAAAGAAAATTAAATGTATATCTGTGCAAAGAGAAAAACAGCAGAGATGGATAATAAACTAAACAACATAATTTATATTTTAGACTCCAGCCAGATCACATGGATGAAAACATGACAGTAAAAGATGTTAATTATTGCCTAACTTTTTAGTAATTTAAAGAAAAGTATTAAAAAAGTCTGATGGGGCCATTTTAATTTGGGCATTTAAGTGTGGTCATTGTAAAAGTCGGGAAATAAACTGCAGATCTTAAATTTCTAATAAATTTAAATTTATTAGAAATTTAAATTTATTTTAAATAAATTTAAATTTATTTAAAATAAATTTAAATTTAAAAGTTGACAGACTTTTAAATTTAAAAGTCTGTCAAACCCTGTGAGTCTTAATCATTTGCTCACACACTCAACCGATGATTTTCACCATTTCCAAACAGCACAGAGTTGAAAACGTCCAATAAGAACAGCACATCCAAGTTATTTCATCATATTTGACGAGTAAAACCGGAAGCAGCTCCGTTTTACAGAAACGTCCAGCCTGTCCGGTTCCTTCGACTGGTTGCTACGATTCTCCAATCAAACATTTCCACTTCTCAGCTTACAAAAGCAAGGTGTTTTCTAGAAGAGTCACAGAAGGAAGGGCAGAGTATCTAATTGCACCATAAAGTGACGCAAGACAGAAAAAAAAACAGCAGCTCCTCTGACACGAAGCTTGACTCACCTGGTTGTCACACCTGGTGGATCGGCACAAGTCATCAAGGCTTTATCAGAAACTAAACTCTGGTTATCAGCAGGAACTTATTGCTCACTGGGATTTAAGGTAAATGTTAAATCATTTTTGTTGAAGGTAAATATGATTAAGAAATATCTGATATTACCTTCACTGTTTCTTGTTTCTCAGAGAGAGAAAAGTGAATTTCCGCCCACCTACTGCTCTAAAATCAACACCATCACCCGTCCTGCGATCGGATTTAAAGTTTAAAAACGCCAGAGGTCCAATTACCATGAGAATGGATGGGATCCCTCCATCAATACACACAAACACACACCAGGGAGGACAACGCTAAGACCCGGACACAGACTTCAGTAGCAGGATCCATCGTTCTGTTTGATTTATTCAACTTCTTTATTGATCAAAGCGTGAAAACAATACAAACAGGAACCAGAAGAAGCTTCCAACAGTCTGAAGGATCCACAAAACTATTCAAGATGTTTAAAGCAGAATTATTCAGTAGTTTAATGGAAAACATCAGTCTAAAACCAATTTCAGACAAGATTTTTATTGGATTAAAATGTTGATAACCTTGGGTAGATTATATGAACCTCAGAAGATCTGATTTTATTTTTAGTGACCAACCATGATAAAACCATTCTCATAATCCACTGGATATATTTTATCTCTATTGCTATTTTAGTTTGTTTAATTTTTATTTCTTACTATTCACTTATTTCATTTCTCATCCCGAACGTTGTAATCTTTCTCTGGGAAACAGAATTAAAACGGATGTTTAATTTATCATAAAGCACAGGTCTACTTATCTTTTCTTCTCAGGTACTGAAATTAGAAATATAATATTGTGACTATATGTTTTGTAAAATTCACTTTCCTCGGGATCAACAGATAAAAGCTAAAATAAAGGTAAGAAAATGTTGCAAACCAAACTATTTGGTCATATTCATGTTAAAAGCAGTCGAAAGCTTCACATGGAATCATCATGTTGAGTTTATTTTATATGATTTGCTGTTTTTTCCTCTTGCTCTTGTTTTTTTTTCTCTGCTCCTTCCCTGCCCTGATTGCTCCGTTTTTGTTGTGTCTTTTTCTATATTTTTGGAGCCTTTCTTTGCACATCCTCCGAATCTACAAATTATGGATCTGGTCAACCGATTTCTCAATGCAATTGATCAAATTTTCGACGAGAAGTCTGGGCACAGGAGAGCCCTCTTGTCCTGAGGGGACACACCTGGCACGATTCATGATAACAGGATTTCTGCTGTTTGGAGCTTGTGGATTCCTGGATTATCGACAAATTTGTGACGGACTTGGTCGAACTAGCAAACCCTCGGACTGCTGGTGTGGACAGAGACAAGGACTCTAAAACTCACTAACAAGTTGGAACGACCAAACTAATTTGGATGATTGGGAACTGAGATGTATCGGAGAGACATTAGGGAAGATTGAAATTTATAATCTTCCTGACCTAAAACATTCTGTTTCTGACTTGGCTTCCCCCGTGTGGCCTTGGAAGGGCTGCATATTTCCAATCTCCTTAAAGATATGTAAACACAACGCTCTTCTCACCTCCTGTTATCCATGCAGCTGTGGAGCTGAGCACTCCTAAGGACATCATTCCTCGATAACATGTTATCAGACTTCTGCCGAGAGGCTGAGCAACATGGTTTCATGACCCCAAGATGTCACCGCCTTCACTCATGTCTTTGTTTTGTCTGAATGTTGCCAACTGCCCCAAAGTGTCCTTTCCTCTTTTTTGTTTTATTTTGTTACAAACTGTGGAGTACTCTCTATTTAACCCAGAAAAGGATTATTTTAGTTTATTAGTAATATTAGAAATTGTGGAGTACGCACTATTTAGATCAACATTATACAGCCCAGAAATGGAATTAAACCAGAGGAAACTTAGCAACCCTGACCAGGAGCACCTAGTTTACATACTTTAGATCAACGTTAGATTATTTTTCTTCTTTTGCTTTTTCCTTTAGTTTGTTATTTTGTTTGTATTTCCTTTTAATTCATGTAAAGCACGTTGAATTGCCTTGTTGCTGAAAATGTGCTGTATAAATAAAATTACCTTTACCTTTCCTTAAAGAGATTTATTCACCGTTTTACTTATCTAAGATACACATTTTTAGGAGAATTATTGTTATTACTGTTATTCTGAATGCTTGTAGTTGTGATAAAGAACCATCATCAGGCATCACAGGAAGTTTTCTGGACCTTATTCAGCCAGGTTTGATCCAGTCCAGTCCAGTCCTCGGATCGAGCCGTTTCGTGTTTCACAAGCTGCCATCACCTGACAGACTGAACTCCATCACAATTAGGAAAAAGTTATTAAACTTACCCCCCCGACCCCCACCACCAAGTTCTCCTGCTAAAAATACACCTAAACATAAATTTTTATCACTTTTAAAGCTAAGCCAATCCAAGTAATCTCATTTCTGTCGTCTAACGCTAAAGTTTCGTGCTTCTCTGCAGTCGACCTGCTGCAGAATCAAACGTTTGGCCCGCATGCGACTCTCTAAGGTCACGAGACAAAAAGTGCCTGTGTGAGTTCTGCTCCAAAGTTCACTGGAGTGTGCACACGGTTGCCGCGGTAACGGGGGGGAAAGCAGGGGCCCTCCTCGTATCGGGTTTGAGGGGTGTGGAAGCTGGGAGCGGCTTTCTCCCAAAAGATCCCGCTGGGAAACTCGGCCGAGACCAGAAGCTGGTTGGAAAAATAAGCCCAAACATGATGCCGACGCATCCAAACTGATTTTCATAAGAACCTGCAAGCCGCGGCATGCAGCCAGTACATGATGCGGTCCAAATGGTTCCCAAGACTGACAGGTAAAATAAAAAAATAATAAATCAGTGCAGAATTTAGGAATGTGTTTTTGGAAGTAGATGTTTGTGTCATTTCCCTGCAGACAACTGGAACAATAAATCCCATCTTGTTCTGCAATCATCTCAGGAAAATAAAGAGAATCTACTTAAATAAATCCTCTTTGCTATTGTCCAGACTGAATCATGACCGTTTTAGGAGGCAGGTCTGTTGACAGCAGAGTTTGTCTAGTGGCAAACTGTCCTGTTTTTCTCTTTTAGGGTCAGATGCCAAAGGGTCACATTCCTGCTCCTATGCGAAACTTCCCAGGAACCAGTTTCTAACGTTTACCCCGGGGCTCAGGATGCAAACATGTTGTATTCTTCTTTAGTCTTGTCAAGTTCTTCTGATAAATAAACACAAATCACCACTAAACTGTGAGGAGAATTTATAGTTTTCAAAGTTTTATGCAAATAAAAATCTTAAAAGTGTGGCAGGCATTTGTATTCAATCTCATTTTACTCGGTTTCCTCCTACTAAATCCAGTTCTTTTAAAAATAGTTTTAATCTATAACAACTTTCAAGTTTTTTTTTTAGATAAGCAAACGCACAGTAGCACTAAACTAAGAAATGTGGGGATAATTTGTAGTTTTTGTTTTTTCTGAATAAAAATCTTAAAAGTGTGGCATGCATTTATATTTAGCCTCTTTTTACTCAGTGTTCTCTAACCAAAATCCAGTTCTTTTTCAATCTTGTGAAGCTACAACTTCTAAGCCTTTTGTGATAAACAAATAAAGTAGCACTAAATTATGAAATGTGAGGAGAATTTATGGTTTGTAAAGTTTGTTTATTTTACAAATAAAAATCTTAAAAGTGTGGCATGCATTTATATTCAGCCTGATTTTATTCAGCTTCCTCCAACAAAATCCAGTTCTTTTCAAAATCTTCAGCTACAACAACAAACTTCCAAGTTTTTTGCGACAAACACAAAGTCGCACAAAACTGTGAAATGTGAGGAGAGTTTATACTTTCTTGCAAATAAAAGTTTTAAAAGTGTGGCATGCATTTATATTCATCCTCATTTTACTCAGTTTCCTCCAACTAAAATTAAATTTTGAAAGGCGCTATAACCAGTGTTGAAGCCAAACTCTATAAAAGCAGGGCTTTCACATGACCCATGGGGTGTTTAAGATGAGATTTTCTCAAGTGGGCGACGCTGCGATTTAATTACCACCCTGAATTATTCAAATGCTGCAACACTTGATCCAAACAGCGTTTAAAGGCTGGGATCGCTTACTTCTTTGAAGCTTCCAGGTTCGCATTATTTGACGATGAACAATATGCAATTGCTTCAAGAGACCATCAGTTTTGCATATTTACAGAGGGAGCTAAAAGTTGGGCCTCCTAATACCAAGGAAGCTGCAACGTCTTGGAAATAAAGACAACAAGGAGGATCTTTAATGTTTTAGGCCCCACAAGTGACTCAGGACTGCGACTTAATATGACACAGTGGAGACAGTTCCACCGTTGTTATGCATCTGAGCACAAGTCACTTAAGGTTTTCATCCATTCTTTTTCTCATCTCAGCATCTCCATACATGAGCAGGTTGCACTAACAGCAACACTCTTCAGTGTGTAAGTTGTCACTGAAGGAAAAAGACTCCAAATTCATCATTTTGTACAACAAATAATCAGACTTTTAGTGGAGTTTTGTCGTTGCCATTTCGTACTTTTGCAGTTTTGATAATTTCATACTTTTTTTTAGTTTCTTTTAGGTGTAAAAGGGAAATATTTGGTGCAACTGTGGACTTTAATAATTAGATAAGAAAAAAATATACACAATGTTTTTAATTATTGTTCTTAAAGAGAAACAGAAATCAATAAAAAATGGGGCACTGGAAATCAATCACAAATCTTTGATTTTGCTTATTTTCTCCAGAAGTCCTGAAGTGGTGCAGGTTTACAGAAACAGCTAAGCATGTTCTCATTTTACTTGTGGGAAAAATACCTGCAGTACAAGCTGTGTAAGAACAGCTGGAGCTGACTAAACATGTCAGATTTGATCAGTTCCTGATTGCTGGACAAGTAGAGACAGACGCATCCCTTCCGGCTTTATCAGCTTCTATAAAATCTTTTGCTGTCAGTTTCCTCCTCTCCTTATTTCAAATCACAATTAGTTTTCCTTTCTAAACACAAGCATATATTAACTACCTTGCTAAAGAAAAGACAAAAATATCAATTGTACATCACTGAAAATCAGATTAACAACAAATTAACTAATTAATTTGAAACTAATTTTTAAAAAAAAAAGCTACAGTTGAAATAAAGTCATAAGTTCCTCCTCTAAATGTGACAAATACGCTGGTCAGTAACAAGTTCAGCTAATCAAAATGTTACATTTTCAAATCTGAAAAAATGTTTTGTCTGACAGGAACATACAGTAACCCAGCACTGCCCCTCCCCAACATGTTGCTGAACACTTCACAATCAGAATTCCTTTTATTTTAAATGTGCAGGAAGAAGCACAATAAAAAACAGCAACTCCAAATAACTGGATAAAAAAATAAATCTTTATATCTCAACAAATACAGCAAGAACAACTAGGAAGTTAAGGAAAAATAGAACCAACTCCTTCTCTTGGTTACTGAGCTAATTTTGCTGTAAACTCACTAAGAGCAACAAGCAGCAGACTGCAGGCTAGTTACCTGGTCAGAAAACAAACCAGTGTCACAAATTAATACAATGTTCTTTCTAATAAGCTAATTTAGTTGCCCATCAACTTATTTAGTGGCTGCTTCTTCCAGTTTTTACGCATCAAAATCAAAATAAATGTTTCTTTTTCTCTTATATAAACATCATTGGATCAAATGAAATTCTTTTTATAATAAATGTCAGTCCAGGAGAAATTTCAAACAGCATAAGAAACTTTAGCTACAACAACGTTCCTGCTTCTCTAATGACAATAAATAATGTGAATGAGAAAAACAATTGTGTGAATTTTGACACCGGGTTGATTTGCTAACATCGTATAACTTACCTCTAAGTAGAACTGACCTAAATTAACCAACTGTGTGAACGTTTCCTTATCTATATAAAACTAGTCACTAAGGGACAAGTTCACAGGCTGTCTGTGCTGAATGTTTTCCATGTAACCTTAATAAATTACAGATAACATCAGGATTGTTGATGCTGGTTCCAGTCATGTAATAAAGGACGAAGGAAACATTAGAGCCAGAGTTTGCATGCAGAGACATTGGAAATAAACATTAGGCTTATATGGCGTTTACTTGAATTTATAACAGGAGAAATGATCAAAAATAGGAACATACCTGAATGTTTAGAAGTGGCATCACAGCTCTAATAAAATAGCTTCTTCTAAATTAAACTCTAAAGCAAAGTTTTTCTGTGGAAAACAAATGTAGCTTTTTATTCACATATTGTTGACTTATTTTGTTAGATTTATTTTTATTTTCCCACAAAATAAAAATATTTTATGGTTGCTTTACAATCAACGAATACATTTAGTTAATTATGAGCTATAATAATTATGAGCTTCATCCTCGATTTATATTTAAGACTCTTAATTTGAAATTAGAAAGGAAGTAGTTCTTGAGTAAATAAGGTCGATAACTACGTTGGGTTAAAAAAGTATTTAAGAAGCTTTCACTACTTTTCTGAAAAGAAAAACATTGACAGAAAAGATAAAACATTCTCTGGAAAAAATACTGTGACTGGCATCAACGTTGGCCGTTCCTGCTGACCATTTCACATAGTTTATAATAAATCTGAACTGGATTTGATCATAACTAATTAAATATTATTTTAATTTACTCAGACGAGGCCAACCTTTGACCTTTAATATGGCTGGTTTCTATTTCTGACAGCTTAGAGGGTCTAAATCTTTGTCTTTGAACATGTTGAAGGAAAACCTGCAAACTCTCCATGCAGAAAACTTCACTTTTCTAAAAATATTTAAATCTGGTCTCTTCTGATAAAACCCCCAAAAATCTAAATAAACGCTTGCAGTAAAGCTCACAACTAAGACGGAAAAGCATAAATGAAATCATGTGTGACTCATCCAGACGTGAGTAATGTGAATTACTTTCTGCCAGTCATCAGTGAGATAAGGCGTCCTTAAAGCAACGTTGTCAGACGATTTGAGATTTTATCCTCAGATTTCCTGTCTTAGCTCACCAACCCCACCTGCCTGCTGCCCACCGATGGCAGCAACTAACCCGGGATTACAGCAGATAACACGGCACTAGCTGCTGGATCACGGACGGATGACGACACATTAATCACACAAAGGTGCCTCAAACTCTGCCAGTGCACAAAAAGTCGACCGATAAAATCCTTACTTTAAAACAAATTCAACAAGTTAAAATGAATGGAGAAGACATTCATAACTAACAGGAGGAAAATTATTAACTGTCATGTTTGGAGAGGAACAGTTCACTTGTGCAATTGCAACATATTGCATTGACCTTTATGGAAAATGCTTGCACGTTTTTTAAGCAACTGTGTAAATATGTTTTAGAACCTGCAAAAGCAGCACATGTATTCAAATTTGTAACATTAATTAAACTAAACTGATGCAAGATTCAACAGGGAAAACATGCAGGGTAAAAGATAAAAGCCTCCAACATCACTTCAATGTCACTTTAAGCCCAACAAGTCCTGCAACAGGATGGTCTGATGTTATTTGCTCTACAATTTAAGAGCAAACCCCTGACTGAGCTGCAACAGTTTAACAAGATTAACGGATGACAAGACACTGCACAGGCAGGCGCGCACGCCTCTGTGCGATCTGAAAGATGCCGTCAGCTCTCAAATTAAGCCTCCTAAGGCCTAACTAGTGCGCACACACACACACACACATATATATATATATACACAAACACACTCGTGCTGCAGCGAGGGAGTCAGGTCAGTGCTGGACACCGCCAGGCACCAGACAGACCCCCACCATCCACTCACCATGCTGACGCTACGGATTAGTACTTAGACTCCTTGAAAGAGTATGTGTGTGTGTGTGTGTGTATGTGTTTGTGTGTGTGTAGCTTGAGAGGGCTTCTAGGTAACTGGGGGAGGGGGTCATGGGGCGCCACCTGCTTCATCTCAGACACAACAATGTGATCCAAGGAAGAGCTCCTTTGTCTTTGTCCAACTCGTCATGAAACAATCCCACACTGCAAACTTTCCTGTGATGGTTTGGTCGCGATTTCTTTACCCAAATCCAAGGAAAAGAGAAATGTTTTCTAACATTTCAATCTTATCCTGTTTGGAGTAAGTCCAATGTTTGTAGTTTGCCATTACCAAAACGAAGATTTAATCCCAAACTTGAATGTCAAACATTGTTTTCCTGTTTTTACTGAACAGTAGAAAAGCGTCAGGTACGCTTAATCTCACTATGATGCTCTAACATAAAATCCATCTTCATTCTCATCTTTCTATCACACACAGTGAAAATCATCAGTCAAAACTGACTGTTTTATACGTTAGCATGTTTATATATTTATCTGTATTTATTAGGAAACGATACTTTTCAGCTTAAAAACTAAAAGAAACTCGCACCATGATGCTTCCACCCCCACACTTCAAAAACACAAAATCGTACCAAGTATTTCAGGTCCACTTTTTAGTGCACATATCTTAGTACACTTGAAATGAGACAAAACTGGCTTATAGATAACTTTTCTACAAGAGATAGGAGTTTGTTTTAAGTCAATAACTCCACAGTATTGATGAAAAAGTGCCAGTTCCTTTGGCAGATCATTTCATTTCACTCAAGTTTGGTTTTATTAGACCACAGCATCTCCTCTCACCAAGTTCAAGGGCATTTTAGACAAACCTGGACGTTTTCTTTGGAAAAAAAATGCTTATGTCTTTCAATCCTAGTGTATAACCCAGATATATAGAGGAAAAGGGAAACTATTTTCACATCTTGGGCATATTAAGCTCTTTCAGTTGAGCTCTTGGTTCATCAGATTGTATGTAATTGATGGCAGGTGTGAAGCTGAATTAAAATACCAACAAAGTAGTAGCTTAAAGGTGCTTCTTTTTTTATTTTTAATACTTTTACTTAAAACTTGAATAGCACAGGAAGGCTGTTGAGGACTTGCTGACACCAAATATGAAGTTTGGCTTTGGCAAGAAGAAAAAGTCTCAACAGAATGAAATGTTTAAATAAACTGAAGTAAAAAATGCTTAAAGGATGCATGTCCACAGCCCCAACTGTCTGGGACAGCAATATCAAGGGCAGCAGACGTTTGTGACAGCTGACAGCTTTATGTGTCACAATGTTTGGACTCCGAGTCACAGCCTAACAACAAACAATTCCCAGTAACTTTGTGTTCAAAGAGCCAAATTTAGCACCACATGTGTGTAAAATGGGCACAATTTGCAATCCGTTGCTGTGTAGAGCTAGTTTTCAGGGAGTCTTTCTGAAAACTAAAGGTAATAAAATAAAAGAGTGACCATTCAGGCGCGCAGAAACCAAACATACTAGTTGCGAGCGCACACACAGCCCAAGTTATTCGGAGAACGACAGTAAGGTGGAAACCCACAGATGCAGAGGATGACAGAGAAAACAAAAACTGAGAACCCACCAAACCTGTTCTGTAGGTTCTTGCAAAATACCTGACAGCTCACTTTCTACTGAGATACACGATACTCTCTCTCTCTCTCACACACACACACACACACACACCTTTTCTGAGTGCCTCTATGGTGAGCGTGGCCTGTCAGCACTCTGAAGCCCCCCGGCATTGATTAGAGGAGCACATCTGGAGGTCACCAAGGACAGGAGAGTGACTGTCAAACTCGCCTGTTCTGTTTTTCTTAGTTGGGAATCTTCATCTGGCTTCTGTCTCAGAATTCCCCCTCTAAATTTCCATCTCAAGGTTTACCTTATATGCTTTATAAAGGCGTCAGACTTAAGTTATACAAATGACCTCATCCACACAAGTGCCCAACATGTTGTGCAAATACAGGATGTGGATCACCTTCTCTCACATGACAACATCTTTGTGTTTACCTTGCTTTTGTCTCCTGGTGGTGGCAAACGGCGACTTTCGCAGGGAGCTCGGCGCCGTCTTCCTGTAGAAGCTGTTCCTGTCCAGCGACCCCACATATACGGGCTTCTGATTCTTCTTTGAGCCGTTGTTGCCAGCGTTCGACTCGTACCCCCTTTCCTGCTCGTCGCTGTGACAGTACATGATGGGATCCTCAAAGGACTGTATTTCTCCACGTGCAAGCTTCTCATTCTGCTGCTCAACCCATTTTTCGCAGTGTGTCCAGCGGTCTTTTGCAGGATACTCCTCATAATCAGGATCCACAGATACTGAACGCAGATTTCTGAATCTCTCTCTGGCCCGATGGTGGGGACGCTCCTCTTCTCTGGACTCATACCGGTCCTCATATTTCTGGTCGTAGTAGTCATTGTCCTCTCTTGTTTCGTATTCCCTTCGTCCGCTGTCTCGTTCATCTCCTGAATCCCTGGATCTGTAGTTGCGATTCCTCTCCCTGTATTCCCAGCGCTCCTCAGGTTCAGAGTCATACTGGGTCCTTCGTTTACTTCTCTGTGCTTCCTCTCCTCTCCGGTCGTAGTCATCCCGGTGTTTATAGTCATGATCCCGTCGTTCGTATCGATCCTCTGCATAGCGGTCAGAGCGACCGTTCCTGGATTTTTGTTCTTCGTAGTAACGGTCCTCCTCTCTGTGCCGGTAATGATCTTTTTCTCTGGAGCGATATCTGTCCTTGGAGTCATAATAATCCCGATGCCGGTCTTCACAGTAATCTCTGTCCCACTGATTGTCTCTGTGGGCGTATTTGTCTTTGCGATCATGGTAGTCTTCATATTGATTGCTGTACCTATCATCTTCTCTACGATGTTTCCTTGTGTCATAATACCTTTCTCCCCTTTCTTCATACTGGTCTTTGTATTTCCTGTCATAACGATACCTATCCCTGTTTCTGTCCCTGTAACTGTACTCTTCAGAGTCTCTCTGCCTCCTGTGGTCGTACCGTTCAGAGTAATATTCATCTTCTCTATCCCAATCATCCCTTCCATCCCTGTCCTCCATTTGTCCATAACCTTCATGAGTCCTCATGTCATTTCTGTCCCTTTCTTGAGGAATGTTGTTCTGGAGGTTGTACTCGTCCTCCGGGCCTTGGTAAAAACAATGTTTTCCCTTCCATTCAGAAATCCTCAGGTCCAGGTGACCGTCTTCTGACCGAGGGTGGAAGTAAACATCGTGGCCCAGAGGTGCCTGCTGGTGGAAGACATTGGCTTGTCCAACTTGGGCCGGCCACGGAGCTTGAACATGTCCTGGAGACGGTGTTGGCACACCAACTGGAACCATCATCCCACCAGGCACTGGCATATGTCCAGGTGGAACCGGGCTTGCAACTAAAACTGGCCCCTGTGGCGGCCCGGGAGGAAGGACTCCATATCCAGGATAAGCAACCTGTTGCTGCTGGAGCTGCATGTGATGTAGCTGCTGCAAGTGCTGCAAATGGGCCATCCGCTCCTGTTCCCTGGCCCAGCCGGCGTCCCCCAGCTCCTCCACGCTCTTCCCTCTCCTCAATGGGACGCCAGCTGCTGGGTTCCAGTCCCCTGGGCCAAACATGACCGGGTTCCCATAAACAGCTGGGCTCTTCATGGCTCTGCTTGTTCAGAAATCAGCCAACCCAGGGCCGATGAGCTCCTCTTCAGTGCGGCTTGTTTTCTCTCTCCAAAATCCTGCATTCCATAACAAGGCGCCGTGGGAGACTCCACCTGCTGAGCATATTGTTTCTAACTCTCCCACTTGTTTTCCCGTGTCTCCTCTTCACTCGCCTCCGCAGGACTGCCCGGCCAGAGCACCTCCCAGCCCTCGGTGCAATTGAAACCTGCCCTCCCACATCTACCTCAGCGAATCAAGGAAGGAGGGAGCGAGTGTAGGGTTACTGAAGGAGGGGCCTTCTGGGTTAATGATTCAGAGCAGTCACATGGGACGAGGATTAGCCCATCAGCCCCTCCCAGCGTCTCTACCAACTTGGACCTGTGTTTCCAACAGAAGTTTGTGTCTGGAGTGTTTCTTTAATAGATTATGGGGACAAAACACTTGGCAGCATGAACAATTTTGCATATTTTCTTTGCTTTTCTGTTTCTGTTATCCTCAGCAGCTCATTTATCCAACCCTTACCTTTGACTTAATCTCTGCAGCTCGACTTTGCCCTACAAGTCAGCGCGAGACAATCATTTACAGACAAATGTATCCATAAAATTTTTCTTGAAATACACATTTGGGGCTGTAATCCAACTCTGTCTGGGCAGAGGGAAGTAGAAAACTACCAAAATAACAATTTAAACAGCATGTAATATAATCAGGGAGAGGCAATTAGTGCAGAGAGCAGGTTTTTGAGAGCACACAGCCTGATTAAGACGGTGAAAAAGTAGCTGCTGGCACGTACAATGAGCTATTGTTGGAGACTGTCCCTACTTTCAGAGAGACACAATCTTTTAGTGTGAGAAAAACTCGATCCTATTCATAAGGGTAGAGTATATAATACAACCTGCCCCCTCCCTTCACTTTCACTCTGGCTGAAAGAGGTGAGAATAGAAAGAACACGCTTAAAAGACAGATAAATTCACACCAACGCTCATAAACATATGCGTTTAGTGTCAATTAGTAATGAAACCAAACAGCCTTAAATATAATTAGGTTGCTCCTAAATGAAAACGAGTCTTAATCTATCATCGAATATATATACACAATACCACTTTTAAATACTAATAGAACAATTTACAGAATCTAAAGAAGCAAATATAAAATGTAGCAAAAGTGAAGATGCATGCACATATTCAATTTTAAAATGAAATACAGTGTGCTTCAAAACTTTGCAAATCCCTTGATCTTCTTGAACAATATGTCGCAAATATATCGTCATCGCAGTATCAGTGTGTGCAATATTCATATTGCAAAGGCCTGTTCAGAGTGCAGCAATGGTTGGCTAATAGATACCAAGTGTTTTGAACTTCTTAGGTAATAATTAGCTGGAGTCTCAGCAAATGCTCACACCGGACACAAACAACACCACCCAAGATGCTAAAGGTCAGAGTGAAGAGAGCACAGACGAGAAAGAGAGGAAAGAAGAAGAAAAGGGACATACCGCAACTAATATCTCCATTTTTGTGCAATCCCCGAGAAAGAAAACCTTGAGTTTGACATATATGTTAAACTCAAGGCCCAGGGGCTAATTCTAATAAACACCACAGCTTTTTGTGTGGCCCTCAAGAGTCCAGGTGCCAAATTACATCAACCAGTCCTCCCAATGTCCTGAGATTGTTCACGTAAAATCAACAGAGTCCCACATTTTTTCTCACTGATGCAAAACTGCAAATTTTCCACAAAAAAGGTAAAAAGCATGAAAAACATTGGGTTTAACTGACCACTGACTCCCTCCTGTAGGTGGCAGTGTTTTGAACTTTTGCAGCTCTTAGTTCGCCTGTGGTCGATGTGACGATTATCGTCAGACATAAACGTAAATATTGCAAAACTCCTTTAAAATTTTTGCAAACCAGCTAACTCCACAAAATGTATTGCAAAAAAGAATCGCAGAGGGACTGAACAAAGTGAAAAGACGTTTAATTTTAAGAAGACAGCTGTTTATTAATATCTTAACAGTTTGTTAATCGGTTTTATCAATGCATTCTGGCCCTTTAAGAACATTCATGATCTTGATTTGGCCCAAAAGGAAAATGACTTTGACACCGCTGCCCTGCAGTGAAATTATTGATCAACAAGGCATCTTACAAATGATTTTTGTTTGTAACAAAAAATAGAAAACCACTTCACAATTATGCAATACTATTCCATAAAATACATTAACTTTGTCGTGGCAGAATGTGCAAAACTAGATTACAGACAACTGGAAAGCACATTGTTCTCCTTTTAAATGAACCTGCCTAACTATCAGTGATCAGCATCTCAGCTTTCAGCAGCACAACGAGACCGAAACTCTGTGCTTGTGTTCACCTTTCAGCCGTAGGAATGTCAAACACAACATTCCTTTCATGTGGCTGTGTTTGCTAATACACCTGAGGTTTTTCAGGAGCTGGTCAACACTCATCAGTGGAAAAAAAAAAAAAGCGGTGGCGTGGATAAGGTCAAAAGCTGCAAAAGTGGAAAACTCAGGAGACGAACCTGAAAATGAAACAGAGCTGTAAGCTTGGGAGGAGGATTTTTTACTGTAACTGGTTAACAGAGTTTCAGAGGCGGTGAGAAAGAGAAAGCAACCTGTGGTAAAGCGCAAATGCCCAAAAAACAAATGCAAAGCACTGAAACATCAACAGTAATACAGTCAAAAAGAAGTGAACAGCAATAATACATGGCTCTGTTAAAGATGATCCACTTACAGAGACGAACTTTCTGCCAATTTAAAAATGCAAACTTTTCCATTCAGTAAACACATTACACCTACAGGTCACATTGATAACATTTTTATTTTTTGGGGGCGGGGGATTTGGTTTGGATGGCTTGAGTGAGGAAAAAAAAGACTTGAAGTTGGTTGTTTTCAGTATCAGTGAGAAACTATTTGACTATTTGCGTGGAGGTATGTCAGTCATTGACTCAGGTTGCTACTTAAAGACTTCAGTAGAAAACAGGAAGGCCATAATGGTGCGTTCACACCAAGCGCGTTTTGAGCGTCAGGCGTGTCTGGTTTAAATTTAAAGTCTACGTGGAAGCGCACTGGAGGCCACTGCAGCGCGTTTCGAGCGTCCAGCGCAGCGCGATTTGAACCGTTTGAACCGTCCATCGTGTCTGACGGACAACAACGGCTGGAGCGATTTTGACGGGTCTGGCGCGCCTCGATGCGCCTCCACGCAGACTTCGAACGTAAACCAGACGCGTGCAGCGCCAGGTGTAGAACAAAATGTCAAGCGTCTGCATTCAAAGTGCACACGCATCAAACTTGAAGCGTCTGCTTTAACTGTTAAACTGCCTTTAACATGAGGTAAAGGCAGTTTAACAGTTGACGCACATAACGCGTTTGGTGTGAACGCACCATAAGAGTGCAGCAAAGACTGATTGCTTTATCCTTTTGAGCTTTCAAATTCGGTCTCTGCTAGATGTGGAAACATTAGCAGCCTTGTGAAAACATCAAAGTTAAGGTGGTGGATTGTCTCTAGAAATAGAAAAAATATTTCAAATTCTGTTAATTATTCTTCATAAATACAAATCAGCTAAATTTAGTTTTGAAGGCCAAAACTTGAGTTCTCAGCACAGTCTTTGTTACAAAGTGTTATCTAATCTAAAATCATATTTTGAAATGTGACTAGAAGTAGTTCTGAGTTGTTTCTCGGTTGTGATGATAAAGTTGGGTATTAAATTTATAGTTCCTTTTTGAAGTGGTGATGCAAATTATTCGTCTCCATGGACTTGATGAAATATCACACTCTACTACCTCACAGACTCGTAATTTGACTTTTTGAGTAACGAACCACTCATTTCAAATGAAGCAAATTCCACTTTTATTTTGACCGTTGCGAGCTGTTCACACTTAGAAAGAAGTCAAAACAGCTTAACAGTCGGTCCCTCCCCTTGTACCTGTTCTCCTTCTCACTCAGTGGCGTAGCCATCATTCTCGTTAAGCAACTGGTCAATTGATTTGATTAGTTTGTGAACATTCAACTCTAGACATCAGGGGAAAAAATAGGTACCTTTGACAAGATATGAACAGTTTGTAAGCATAATGTGACTTTTTATCCGCTAACGACGCAGGACATAGATTCTAAGACACAGTTTGACTGTTCAAATATTTATTTTCTTTGTCAAACAAAAACTGTAGAATTAAGCTTCACATAGACTAGTCAAACCTAGACTGAATTATTTAGCACCAATTAGAGATACCTTAAAACAGTTTGAAATCTGTTAAATCTTTATTTATTGAAACAAAAAGATTAATTGTTTTCCAGAAAATTGGCTAATTATCTAAAATCTCATTCTTGTGAACCCAGCGTTGTGTTATCCTCTCATCTTGTCAGCTGGACGCATCGGCAACAAAACTTTGATGTCCCCATATACGTGGTTGTAAACAATTCAAATGAAAACTCCTGACAGTTTGACCTACAAACTAAATATCACCAATAACACAACTATTTTGTTTGGCAGATGTGTCGATTTCATTCAAATATAGTTTGCTAAACTGAGTAAAATGATGGCATATGTTAAAAATGAATTTTACATTTCCCTGCTCTTTGTGAACAAAGCTGTTATATTTCAAACTACAACAATCAAACTCAAAGTGTGGCACCGTTTTCAGGCCGTTTGAGGACTTTGAACTGCAGGGAGCTCTGCAGGCAGGGCCCAGCGTTTAAGTTACTCTCTGCTCTGTAACAATAAGCTTCCATTGTGTCTCAGACGTCAGAAACACACCCAGCCGAGGCACGGACAAACACTCCCACTGAAAGTGAATTTGTGCCGAGGTATTTTGGACGCAGTGTAACAAGTTTCCCCAACAAAGATCCAGTGAGGATTGTTGATGCGTACACATCTGTGATCACGAAAAATAAAATAAAGCAGTCTGTGTCTCTGCCACAATGCAGATCCTAAGCTTTTGTGCCTCACTTTTATAATCAACATTTCAAACACTTCACAAATTGCAGATCCCGACAAAATCTTTACCACATTTCCACATCAAGCAGGAAATGTAAAAGAAGACAGGAGACTTCATGTATGTAGAAAAGGGTGTACAGATTTCTGTAGAGACATAAATGATTGGAATCTGTGGTATGTGGATGACTGATCCTTCAAGGCACCTGTAGCTACGTGACCAGTTCAAACATTTTTTATTAATCCCAGCGTTGGTGAGCAAGCCTGGGAAAACAGAAATACTGTTTTCTAATCCAAGTTGTTTCCTTGCTACTACAGCAAATAAAATAAAACTTTGTTGTTGGGATGTAAATAATACACAAAAGAAGCTGAAATTCTACATTTTCCGCGTGAAAACCAAAACAATTCAGTTTAGACCAGAGATCTGCAGCCTTTCCTGTCCAAAGAACCATTTTGTCCAGGCAAATAAAACTATTAGAGATGCAAATGCTGCAGTGCATTTTGAAAAATTACAACTTACCATTTCTGCAAAATATCTAGCACCATGGGGAATCTGTTGTCATTTTTAGAGCATCACCATTTTATTTCTATTTTTAGGTTTTAAAAGAAACATAAAACATTAAAACTTGTTGATATTTCTGGAAAATTATGTTTTTTAAAAAACAAACTAATTTGACAAGAAAACTTGATTTAAAAAAACTGCTGTTGATTTTAGTGCCACTTTGTTGTGGAAATTTAAACCAATTATTCCACAAAACAAATTTAGAGACTCCTACAACCTGCATTTGGTCCCTGTGAGACACACATTTTCCTTCAAAACTAAAGGTTTATTATCCCTTCCCCCTAATAACTGTGTATTGTAAACAACAGACGGGTCTGGGGGGATTTTTAGGGCACAAATAGCATTTTTGTGCCTGTGTTTGTGTCAGAGAGATTTGGGAAAACGGCTCAAAGAGGAAACCTGGTCTCATTTTCAGATTCTTTCTATATTACGTTTTTACTTCAGCATCTGTGACCTGCAGGCAGCAGTGAGGAAAAACCGTGGAGAAAAATCTCTTTTCATTTTCAGCCAAACATTTCTTCTGCTGCTTAAATGACCAACGGAGTAAATCCCATTCTGTCAAATGAAAACCACAGAGATAAATTACACATGCAGAGTGTGATTTTGGACACGTTTTGCAGGAAACAACAGCTTTGGGCGGATTGTTAAAATCTGGCTGCTTTTCACATCAGTTCAGAGGAATGTTCTTTCTAAGTCGTTCTCATTGTGTAGAAGAGAAGAATAAAACTAAGAATAAAGAATAAAATAAAGTGCTGTGTTATCACACTGTCAGCTAATTTAGTTTAAAATCTGTGACATGATCGCTGATAAGTCATTGGTTTAATCAAGTGTCACGTTGTAGACCTGAGTGAAGTTGCCCCTCTCCTTTAAATCAAACTAAATTGGTGTCAAACGTTTGTGCAGCAAAAATTTTCATTTGTGCCGCTATAATTTTAAAGACATAAAGTAATGTTCCTAGAGGTCATCAAAGGTCAACCAGCCTCCCCACCTTCTTCAAATCAGCCAAATTGGTGTCAATCAACTCGACTACGTTTGTGTTGGTTTGTGCAGCAAAAAATGTTGGTTTGTGCTGCTTTGGTTTAGAAGATATTAATCAATGTTTAAAGCTCATTTTGATTTTGGTTGGCCTTTTGTCCTTTAAACTTTCATTACTATCTTCAAGGCCAAAGCAGCACAAACAAAACCTTCTGCAACACAAACGTGGCACAAACGTTTGACACCAATTTTGTCTGATTTGAAGAAGGTGCGAAGGGGCGGCAACTTCCCTCAGGTCACCATGTAGTAGTACTGTAAAACAAAAATCCCATGGAAACATAATTTAAAATTGCACAAAAAAACTCAAGTCTCATCGTGTTCAAAGAGTCAAATTTCAATGGGATTTGGTTCTGGCCACAAAATAATAAAGTTCAACCAAAAATGTCATGAACGTATGGGACGCTAGAGATTACATCTGGTGCTATCAAGATGAATTTCATTAGAAGTTCAGATTTGGGCTGGGCAGGTTTTCTGTTGCTTTGTGCTGGGAACTGTCAGCCAGATCTGGCAACCCTGAGTTCACCATTCTGTTTGCTAATCAATAGTTTTCTGTAACAGACGCATGTGTGATTTACTTTAGGTGAGTAAACAGGTCCTGATGTTTCTGTGACTCTTAAACCAAAGTTCGGCCTTACCTTGTAGATGCTGCTGCTCCAAGGCCAGGGTCTCCAGCGTGTAGTTGCAGAACTCCAGATTCTCTAAGGTCTGCATGCGCGCTGTCTCCTCCTCCTCCTCCTCCTCCTCCAACATCGCCCTCAGCTCCTCCGCAGTCCGAGCATATTCCTCCATCGCCTGCTCCACTTCCTGAAGCCGCAGCAGCACTTGGTACTGTTCCTCCTCCTCCCTCTGCCTCTCAGTTTCTGCCTCCGTCTCCCTGTTCAGGTCTGGGTCTGCGTCCTGCAGGGTTTCGTGTTCATGGGTGGCCGTGGGGTCGCCTAACTCAGTGTGAACCTCAACGGCGTCGTTGGTGGTGGTGGTTTTTTCAAGGTTGCAGAAGCTGGGGCTGTTTGTTCGCTCCGTGCCGGCTGGAGAAGAGGCGTTTTGTCTTGCTGAGCGAGCAGGGGGCCGCGGAGCAGGACGAGTTGGTCTGTACACGGCGGGGGGCGGCGGGCGCTGGACTCGAGGGCGAGGAGGCGGTGGGCGAAGGGTTCTGCGTCTCTCCAGCGAGGAGTTGTTGGAGTGCGAAAGGTTGGAGACGGGGGAATGCGCGGAGCCTCGGATGATGTCGTTTTCGCTGCTGAAGCCCAGGATGGAAAAGTGCCGGGAAACGTGGGATTGCTGGTTCAGGTCAGCCGAGGGCGAAGCGTCCCTAAATGCAGCAGAGCTCACATTGGTGTCGCTGTAAGAAGAGGTCAAGCTTTTCTCAAACTCAAAAAGCTGCTGGGACAGCTTGGCTTCTAGGTCACTGGCTGAAGTTGCCAGAGCTTCCAAGGTGATGGATGTTAGGAGTGTCCCGTTAGGGCCTCGTGTTTTATTTTGGTAATGAGACACAGCACTATGCGTCATGTCAGCATCACTCATACTGGCATGGCGAGTGAGTCTTTGTTGTTTATTACCTTCTGTGATGGTATTTAATGTGTGGGAAAGACTGTGCGATCCGTTATTGGTGGTGGAAATTTCTGCTGGTGGTCTTTGGAGATGCGTCTTGTCTTTTGACCAACCAGGCGCACAGTTATTAAGGCTCTGAGTTCGTTTAGGTTGTAGTGGTCGACGGTTTTTGTTGGTATAGTTGGGCTGGTTTCCATTGGACTTTGGGCTAGCCTGAAGCCCAGAGCGGTGTGGAGGTAGGCTCGGCCGAGGAGGTAGTCTGGGCCTCGCTGGAGGAGTAGATCTGGGTCTCTCAGGTGGCCTGTTAGGTGGGGGGGCAGGTCTATGCGGCTGCGACTCAGGTCTTCTGTTCATTTCATTCTGCTCTACGGTTCCAGCTTGAGCCGTAGCTCTGCTATGGTCATGCATTAAGCTTTGTTCTTGGGTCTTCTCAAAGTAGTCCAAGTCCCAGACGGTGTGGTCCTCATACACCCTCGATTCAGGCACATGTTCAGACCCATTGGGACTTATGTGGTTGGAGTTTTCGTCATCGTCTTTCTCTTCTTCAGCATGTTTCTCCTCTGCAGTTTTCTGCTCATTTCCTTCCATTTTGACGAAACGATGAGGAAAGATTCCCCTCTGCCCTCGCAGTTCCCCCTCCAGCCAACCGTCTTCCAAAGTGCTCACAATGCGAATGCGATCTCCCACGTTGAAGTCCAACTCGCCAGACTCTATGGCCCGAAACTCATACAGCGCAACTCCATAGAGACCGTCCTCCTCTTCCTCCTCCTCATGCTCTTCCTCTATGATAGCTTCCTGCTGTTGTTCTTCTTCTTGATCTAGAAAAACCTCCCCTTCTTCCATGACTTCCTCTTCAGTCCCCTCTCCAGCATCATAAGCATCCTTGTAGATTAAGTCCTGACTGTCTTCATTTAAATACTGGCCGTCATCCGGGACTTGAGGAGACCGTAGAGGGCCCAGGAGCTCAACAAAGCCCTCTGGGAATATTCCCCTTTGGCCCTCTAGCTCCCCCTGAAACCAGCCAGGCTCAGGAAGTCCTGTGATGATGATCAAGTCGCCTTCGCGGAAGTCCAGCTCTTCATTGAGCTGTGCATGGAGGCTCATAATAGCCCGGGCCTGGCCCAGAGCGTAGGGTGGGAGCTCCAGAGCCTGCGCCTGAGCTGAGCGCTCAGACAGCTGCCTCGATCGACCCGAGAGGTTCAGCTCCTTCACACATGACACGGGGAAGAGACCACGGCGACCCCAAGCATTACTGCCTCGTTGCCAGGAACCCCCGAGGTTCACGGACCCTCCCGTCTCTCCCACTACCACATCACCTGGAGAAACACAGAGAGAACAGGGAACTCAGTGAATATCAATGCAAATGAGTTTATATGTCCTCCATATTTTAATGTCTCTGTTCCAGAATGCCTTATTCAAACTATTGCATGACCTCCTCTGTATGCCATCAAGTGGATAAATCACCCACTTATTCGAGTCAGGTGTTTGGCATTAGGGAAACACCCAAAACATGCACTGTTTTGCTAGCAGAGCGTTTATGTTGCTTTGGGAGGATTTGCTGGAACAACACAGACTCTCCGATTTGAGAGAGAGGACAAACACAAGAGGACAGTTACCTTGACTTTAATACTGAAGCTCGGTCCAACGTCTTTACCGTTTGTCCTTTGGAGTATAATCTGTCTCAACAATCTGCTTTACGGCTGCGAATTAATATGGACTGCCTGATCTCTGACTATTCCTCTATTGTCTGTTTGATTCTGCCAGGCAGCTGAAATAAACAAATAGCCTCTAGCTCTATAAAGTGATTCAAAATTAAACTTAAATTTAACTGAAAAATAGCAGTTGGAAGACTAGCCTATTAGCTTAAACAAATACTGTTACCAAGGCAACCCCTGCTAAACTAAACTTAGCTTCAACTGAAAAATAACGGTAGGAAAGCTCACCAATTAATATCACACAAACACTGTTACAAATTCAAACTTTGCTTAAGTTAAGAGCAAAAACTAGAAACATTTAACAAACAAGTTGCAAAGTGACATTAGCTAAAATTACTGCTGAAATATTCACGTCTCAAAGAGATAATTAGCAATCGTTAACGGATGGTTAGAACCAACCTGTAACACCAACGAAGACAAACATCAATGTAACAGAAGAATAAAAAACCCCTTAGCTGCTTAACAAGGTGCCTGACGTAAAAACACTAAGCATTGAATAAAAAACAGCAGCACGCAGTGGAATTGAATTTTTTGTGAAATAGTTCAGTCAGACTGGATAGATAACATTTATGCACATCAATTTTCAACTTTGTTTTCTGGGAAGCCATTCCAATGCAGTCTTATGTCATTTCTGTATTTATATCCATCACCTCCAAAAAGCTTTCCTTTTTCCTTTATCTGCCTCCTCACCAAAGCCCCTCCGTATGCCTGGGTGATGGAAAATATGCAAATGGCTCCTTTTCAACTGCGGCTTTCTTCCTTCCCCTCTTTGCATGAGTGACAGTTTTGTTGACGGATTCAATCACCTTACCCAGAGTTACTGTAAACCTCTGTTACTCTAGATGGAAACCCATATTTAGGAGGCATGCAGCTGTGCTGTAGTCTCTTCTTTTATTTTCAGATGATGGATTAGCCAGAGCTGTGTGAGATGTTTTAACTCTGCCTTAAACTTCTCCATAACTTTCTCTCCTGTGTTCATTGGTCTTCATGATACTGTTGGAGCTAATAGAGTATTTCTTTCTTTACATTTTATTGTACGAGATATGCTGAAGACGCAGAAGGAAACACCTTCAGAGCTGACGCCAAACAACAACAAAAAGTCCTTTCTTATTGATTAGTCGACTTTGTTTTGCTTTATTTTAACCAAACTGGCATTTCTCCAGAGGTTTGTATCAGGATATCAAAGGAATCATCTTTTGTGAGGCATTTTAATAACTTTTAATGGGATGTACTTGGACTGAGGGATTATAAGAATGTTGTTTGGTCAGCAAGAAGTCACAGGGGTCACATTCCAAAGAACGGCGGCTCCACCTCCCATTGTGTCCGGGTCCGAAACTGGAGCACAGCCAGTGGAACCACAGGAAATACAACTGGACCGTTTCCTATGGATCTTCTGATACGGCAAGTGTTTGTTTGTCAATGACTTTTCAACACATGCATGATTTACTACTAGTGACTTTATACGTTTATGCATTTGACTTACAAATAAGGATTTAACAATGCAATTCATATAAAAGCAACAAAGATGGACGACCACTGGTCAGGTTATACCGAAGGTTAACTAAAATAACAAAAACTGAACTGAAGATGACATTTTTGCTAACTGAAATAAATAAAAATGATAATTAATGGGGGAAAACTACAACTAACTGGAACTACATTGTGAATTTATAAAACTAAAGCAAACTGAAATTATAGATATAATGTCCTTCATTTTTGTGTTTCTGAATCTTGTTTTTAGCCTTTCAAACTGATGTGAAATTCTTTGTTTCCTCACACAAGCAGCTTACGTCAGCTGTCGGCAAACTACGTGACTCCATAATCCTCCTGGCGGCGCTTACGCTAATCCGCAAAAGTTGCGAAAAAACACCAGACAGTTGTTGTTCAACAGCTGAATAGATTTTTTTGAAAATGGTATCTTCTGTAGATCTTCATTGCCCAATCAATGTAAACATAATCCCAGTACAATACTTTGACCAATTTGAATTCTGCACCTAAAAATGTACCAAAGTATGAACATTTTTTGGCACCAGTTTCCTTCATTTTGGGAGATTGGTGATCGGCCGAGATGTGAAGCCGATGTGATCCTTCGATTACGACAAAATCCAGAATGTCGATGAAATGTTCTGCACCGATATGGCAGCTGCAGACGAGCCAAAAAGGCAGAGGAAGACGCGAACTGTCGCTTCTGGTGTAGAAGCTACGCGGCTGTAGTGTGCCATTATGGAATAAATGAATCTCTGTTTCGTTCTATAAAGAAAGAGGAAAATAACATTTGGAGGCGTCGTCTCCGAAAAAGACACTTTGCGCTGCGGCTTTCAGTAGAAAAAGACGCCACAGCGAAGCGGAGTCAGCACAAAGAGGAAATGCCACAATGTGTCCTACCTCACTGTTTGATTACTGAAATTATTATTTTACAGTATTTCTAAAAACTACCATAGTTATTTGTAAGAAAACGCTTCTATTTTTACTTCTTAAACAAGTATTTGGGCCTGAAAACAGGTTCTGATCTTTGGTTTCGTTCGTGTATAATAATTGTAAGAAATAAAGCTGACTACTTCCGAGGATTTCGCCTATCACAGGTTATTTATGGATCATAACCACCATAATAAACGAGGGTTCGCTGTATCTACCAACATTTCAGACAGAAAAAAAAAGATATCAGCCAAAATCGGAATGAGTAAGTCAGGTTTTCTAAAGATCGGCCAGAAAACTCCCCGCTTAAACTAATAAAAACTAAGAAACTAAACACTACTTAACTAATAAAGACTGGCAAATACACTGTAAAAACTAATTAAAACTAACTAAATTAGACAAACAAAAGGTCACAATGAAACTGCTTCTGACAGAAGTAAACTGGGTCGTTGAACTTGGTTTTCAAGAGTTTCTTAAAGATATAAACCATGTTCGCAGTATGTAGGTCATTTCTCCATTGTGAAACGACACACAGAGTCTGGTTTGTCCTGAGCGTCGTGTTAGCACTGCTAGCCGACTTTCCTTTGGCAACGGGAGAGACCCGGTCAGCTTATAAGCCTTTTTCAGAGCGTTAAAGTAGATGGGAGTCGTTCTGCTGAGTAAGCTAACATCAGCTACTTCAATTTTATCCAGGTGGTTGAGGTGAAGGCTCAACAAGGAGAGACTGACTGATTAACAATGCGAAGCAACATCAACCTTAAAAATCAGCTGATTGTCGTTTAAAACACTAAAGTTTCTGGCGATTTTGATGGAGCAAGAGAAAGGGATTCAGATTTAATGCAGATAATGTGATGAATGGTTGGCTGGGAAGAGGAGCAGTTCAAGCTTAGATGATATAGTCAAAATAAAAAGATAACTCACAATGAAACTTAATAAATATTTAAATAATTTTAATATTTGCCACTGGCTTTAATTTTGTGTTAGAAATCTAAACATTTAAAAGCACAAAACAACAGTAGGACTGGGAGCTGCTCTACAAGGTAAAACAGAGATTTTACTGAAAAGAGAATAACAGCTGGTAACTAGGCCTGTCACAATAACGAATATTGCTGGACGATAAATTGTCCCAGAAGTTATTGCAATAAACAATAATGTTGTTGTTTGGAATCCATTATCAAGTATTATAACTTAAAGGCAAAATAATGCAAGAACACACTCTCAAAGATCAATAAACTTTAAATTAAAATGAATATTTAACTGTGGAACTGGAGGACATTTTAAAAATCCAAAATAAATCAACGAAACATTAAATATAATGAGTAATGGGGTCTCTGTAAACAAAATCGCCCTTCAAAAAAACCAAATCACCAGATTGAAGATTTTTATTAGAGACAAAAGAAACCAAACAATAAATCATACAAATGGAAATTATTGAGTTTGTTTTAATTTATTATGCAATTAATTGATAAACTGACTTATTGCTTATTGCGACAGGCCTAAATAATCATCAGAAAGAAAAATCAGAACGAACAAGTTGGCCTCTGATCGCCATCTAGTGGACAGTTTGGTGAATTAACAATTAAAACCATTTCCAACCTTCCTTCAAATCTTTTCTAGGTGACTAAATAAAAGCCAGGTAAGGATAAATCAGTAAAGTCTAAATGTGAAGAGAAAGATTTAAGTACAGGACAAAAAAAGAAAAGCAGAAATCAACTAATTTACCTGAACTCTCGGACATCAACAAGAAGCGTTAAACTGAGAAAATAACAGCTGTTAATGTAAACAGTGACACTGTGTGAAAAACAGGCTTTAATGTACATCAGATGAGATGTGGACGGATCTCTAAATGCTTTTTCATTCAGTTAAACGTCTTTGTGAGAGAGTGAAACGCTGCAGTACCTCTCTTTAAGGGCAGAGCGCCGGACTGAGCTGAGCTGAAGTCATTGATGCAAACATAGAGTCTGTCTCCTGGCTTGGTGCCGGGAATCGTTACCTCTTCCACAAACGTGCTGGGGAACTGACCTGGAGACAGGAGGAGGAGGAGGAGGAGGAGGAGGAGGAGGAGGAGGAGGAGGAGGAAGAGGAGGAAGAGGAGGAGGACAATGCAGCAGAATGATTTCAGTCAATACATAGAAAACATGAAGAATAGTTTCTGAAGAGCAACATGATGATACATTTACACAAGGAGGAAGGACGAGAGGGAGGAGGAAAGGAAGAAAAGAGAAGGAAGGAAAAAAGGAGGGAGGTATAAGGAAAGGAACCTAGCAAGCAAGAAAGGAAGGATGGAAGAAAAGGAAGAGGAAGGGAGGTGAAAAGGAAGGATAGAGGAAAGAAGGAAGGAGAAAAGCAAGCAAGCAGGAAAGGAAGGAAAGAAGAAAACAAGGAAGGAAGGAAGGAAGAGAGGGAGGAGGAAAGGAAGGAAAGAGGAAAGAAAGCAAGCAGGGAAGGAAGGAAAGAAGAAAACAAGGAAGGAAGGAAGGAAGAGAGGGAGGAGGAAAGGAAGGAAAGAGGAAAGAAAGCAAGCAGGGAAGGAAGGAAAGAAGGAGGGAGCAGAGCGAGGTAGGA